>NC_141067.1:30759520-31047020 GCF_041138505.1 Cibotium barometz
ATGCTAGCCCCGTCACTTCATGCAAAATTCAAGATAGTCACACCACTTACACACCCAATATGAAATTGCCTTTTTCACAGATTCAACTGTCTTTAAAACAATCTTTTAATGAAACCATAGTATCACTGATCATAATCCTCCAAAATATCTCGTTGAATTCTAATTTCCAATCATTCCTTCATCGGTGTACCTATGGCATCATTGGTAACCAGAACGCTCACCACCTATTCACTCAGGGGCCTTTTCAATAGTTCCTAGCTCATAGTACCCGGCAATATAATCATATAAGAAAATCCAGATGGACTCTCTATTGAAGATCACAGCAAGATCAACCAGCAGATCCATATAAAAGAGCCTTGGACTCATCCATTGAGGGCCAGCAAGGTCAATCAACCAGATCCATGCCCAAGTTCAGAAAACAACTCTAACACCTTGTTCCATTTTCTTCCTCGACGCACGTGTGGGTATCTTTGGTGACCCAAAGCCCGACCACCGTATGGTCAACACCCTCTAGGATCCTTCACAAGTCACCTAGCGCTTCACTCATAGGCCGCTTCCTTGGTCCCTCGTCCACCGTACCGGAAGCTCACCATTTAAAATCAAATCGAGACTGGTCAAGACCTCCACTGACGACCTTGCTACGCGAGACGTCCTCCATTGACTCTCCGTCAGCTGTTGCAAATTTATCACTTAGGTCTCCCACGACCTCATTCACAAGACAGTCAAAATGCTTCCCCAATATTCTTAACATAAAATAGTCATTAAAAAACAAGTCATAAATACAATTTCTATAACCAACTCTCGTCTTTCCACATTGTTTCACCTCAATCTACATTTCTTAATCCACATCCAATCATATGTATTTCCACATCCACATCCAATCATATGTATTTCCAACTTCCTTCATCCAATCAGATCATATTCCATCTCATCACATCTATCCCCATTTATCCTTATCACATCTCATCCATTCGCATCTACCCATGTCCACATCTCATCACATTACATTCATTCACATCTCATCCATTCATATCTACCCCGATCCACATCACATCTATCCCGATCCACATCACATCACATCCATTTCACATCACATCTCATCCATTCACATCTATCCCGATTCACATCACATCACATCACATCCATTTCATATCACATCTCATCCATTCATATCTATCCCGATTCACATCACATCACATCCACCACATCACATCCATTCACATTCATCACATCACATCCATTCACGTTCATTTATATCACATCCATCACATCACATCCATTCACATTCATTTATATCACATCCATTCACATCATCCATCACATCACATCCATTCATATCCATCATATTCATTCTCATCACCATCCCATCACATACATTCTATCCACATTACATCACATCCACATCTGTGTCCTCATCATCAGGGATTTCACTGACGTAAACAAGAACATGTGAACATGTTAATAACACAAAAAATCTTGTGATCACATGTTATATTCACAAAGCTTTCACAAGGGCCTTAAAAAATTATCTTTGTCGGGCATAAAAAATCTTCTTAGGTGGCCACCACTGACCTACTATTATGTGAAGATGGTAATATGAGAACATGTGAATAGCTTATTCCCATGTATGGCCAAGCTTTTAAGGGGTTTCCAAATGGCAAGTGATCTGTTATTTTGTGAACAGTAACATGAGAACATGTGAATAACTCGTTCACATGTGTTATTATCACAAAAAATCTTGTGATCACGTAAATATTAAATCCCTGATCATATCTCATTCATACACATCTCATCTAACTCATCCGCATGTATCCTATCATTCACATGCACGACTATTCACATCTCATCTAACTCATCCGCATGCATCCTGTCATTCACATGCACGACTATTCACATTCACACCTACTATCACTTCACATCTCATCACATTCACATCCACATCCCTTTACATCACATCACATCCACCTCACATCCATTCACATCCACATCCATTTACATCTTATCACATCCACATCCACATCCATTTACATCACATCACATCCTATCACATCCACATCCACATCAATTTACATCACATCACATCATATCACATCCACATCCATATCCATTTACATCACATCACATCACATCCTTTCACAAAACCTCACATCTCATTCTCATCTCATCATTCACATCCACATTCATTTACATCACATTCTTTCACATAGACATTCACATCCATTTAGTTTACATCTCATCCTTTCACATAACCTCACATCTAATTCTCATCTCATCATTCACATCCACATTCATTTACATCACATTCAAGAACATACACATCCACATCCATTTACTTTACATCTCATCCTTTCACATAACCTCACATCTCATTCTCATCTCATCATTCACATCCACATTCATTTACATCACATTCTTTCACATACACATGCACATCCATTTACTTTACATCTCATCCTTTCACAAAAGCTCACATCTCAATCTCATCTCATCATTCACATCCACATTCATTTATATCACATTCTTTCACATACTCATCCACATCCATTTACTTTACATCTCATCCTTTCACATAACCTCACATCTCATTCTCATCTCATCAGTCACATCCACATTCATTTACATCACATTCTTTCACATACTCATCCACATCCATTTACTTTACATCTCATCCTTTCACATAACCTCACATCTCATTCTCATCTCATCATTCACATCCACATTCATTTACATCACATTCTTTCACATACACATCCACATCCATTTACTTCACATCTCATCCACATTTATTTATATCACACCACATCCTATCACATCCCATTCATATCTTATCACATCCATTCCCATCCTATCGCATCCCATTTACATCTTATCACATCCATTTACATCTTATCACATCCATTCACATCCTGTCGCATCTCATCCACATTTATTTATATCACACCACATCCTATCACATCCCATTCATATCTTATCACATCCATTCCCATCCTATCGCATCCCGTTTACATCTTATCACATCCATTCACATCTATTTACATCTTATCACATCCATTCACATCCTGTCGCATCCCATTTACATCTTATTCCTATTTATAGTAGCGTTTCCTACTTCGATATACCGATAATGGGACTTTTTCTAAATTTCTGCCAACAATTGCTTGGCCTAGATAAAGGTTCTTTTTTTTCGACAGTTTTTTCCATATTCTTTCTCAATTTCTCAAATGAATTGTATTCAATATTCTTCTTTTAAATAAAAGAATTCGTGGGATTTACAAAAATCAATTCTACCCATATTTTTCAATAATGCTCAAAATTCTACTTTTGATAAATACTCATAATTTAAATTTTACCAAGAATTCCTCTTTTTTCCATTTCATCTCTTGGATCCAAAATATCATGGGAATCCCTCTTTTTACATTGAATTCTAAATGTCTTGGGGATTCCTCTTTTATCATCAAATAAATTTATCTAAAATTCCTCTTTTCTTTAATAAAAAAATCCATTAATTCAATATGCCAAGAGTTTCACATTTACTATTTAAATCATTGAATTCCAAATGTCATGAGAATTTCTCTTTTATCATTTAAATATTTCTCATGCATAAAATAAATTTATCTATAATTCCTCTTTGAATTTTAATAAAAATATCCATTAATTCAATATGCTAAGAATTCCACTTTTTCCATTTAAATGATTGAATTCCAAATGTCATGGGAATTCCTCTTTTATCATTTAAATAAAATTACCATAATTTTTTTATTTTTTTTAATTATTTAATTATACATAATTCTTAAAAATTAGTTTTCCATTGAATGTGATGAAAATCATTCTTTTAGCATAGGATGACCAATCCTAGAATATGGTAGGAAGTCCTCTTCTCATGTTATGCATAAGAATGAATTATGTATGAATTTCTTAAAAAATTTGCCAGAGCATCGCTGCTGCTATTACTGACAATTTTTAATATTTTTGAAAAGAATAAGACTTACTAATGTAATTATGATAGTATAACTATCTTTTAACTTTAAATCAAATTTATGGATTTAACTCATAAGATTACCATAATTTACTAGCATATAAGTATAAAAAACCATTTTCTATACTCTAACTTCACAAGCCTAGAGTTTGATTTGTGAATTGTGAATTTCTCCATTAGAAGCATCACTTGAATAGAGAATTGGTCATAGGAATGACCATTCTTTGGGGGAGAGAGAGATAAGCATAAAAATATCCTAAATTAAGCATAAAGATAAACTTTTTTTAATTATTCATCACAACTCTTAAGAAAATCTTGATTTGCATTATAAAAACTTAATTAGAAACTTCTCAAGCTTGAGAGGGGTTGAGAAGTGAAAACATTAACAAAAGTAGAGAAAAACCATAAAATTACACTTTACCTCTTGTTTTTGCTTGCTTCTCTATCTTAGAAGAAGCCCCCAACCAATAAATTGGTTAGTGTGTTGAGAGGAAAGCTCCAAGGATGGTTGAAGAGGGAGAGAAGCTCCACTCTCTCCAAAAGTAGAGGATTTTTAAGGGATAATAGAAAATATGAGTATTTTAATGTAATACTGGCATGATACAACTCAAAGATGAGAATACAAAAGAATGACGGTCTATTTATAAGTGAGGGAGGCCAATAACTGAGTCCAACTAAGTTCTAGAGTTTTCCAGCTTCAGTTTGGCTGAATTTGGACAAGATTTGAACCAGTTTAGATCCCTTTTTGATTTGGTTTGATTCAGGAGAGAGGAGAGATACAAATATCACATTTTTTTTAATTAAAAACTTATCCACATGTGTGAAATATGCACCTACCTTAAAGGTCTCCCCTTCCTTTACCAAGGTATCAAAACTCATCATTCCTCCAAAATATCTCATTTTTTTAGTAATATCTCATAGTTTTTAACTAATAAACCTTGTACTTAGTCAACTCTTTATCTTATGTGAGCATTTACTCATTTTTGGGTATTTTCTTTTATTCTTTGGATTTATCTCATCCAAACACTTGGATTAATCTTATTGGCTCATAGGAATCTTAATTGGACCATAATCTAAAATTTTTAGAAAATCTTGACCCTTAGGCTAAGGTCCTTTATATATACACATTTTCAATAAATTCTAAATACAAGTTCTTTTTGAATTTCTATTTCAAGGGAAACCATTTTAGACACTAGGAGGATTTTTATATCCAAAAATATCTCAATTTTGGATTATCTCTCTCTAGATATTTTCTCTCTCTAGGCCAAAATAGGGTAAAATAGGATCTTTCTTCCATTTCAGAGAGGGGAATATTTACAACAACAGAAGGGGAGGTTCTTACACCTTTACACCTCAAAAGTTGGAGGGAGGAATCTTACATCCTACCCCACTTAAAAAATGCGAGATGTCCTGATCTCGCAGTTGGAGGACAACTCTTTCCCTTAAGATCCAATTAATTCTGGGGTTCCTTATAGTCTGGTCAACCCAACAGAATCCTGGGATAAAGATCCCTTCTACAAGAAGAACATATAGAACTCATTATCAGATAACAATTCATTCACAATATATCATTCACATCCTTAACACAATAATGGTCCATTAGACCGAAAATTCCATCTGAACATTCCTCCATGGGAATTTCAGTTATGCAGGGTTTTTTAATTTGTCATCCCTTAACTTGATCCACTGGGTCGTGTTATTAGCAGCAATCTATTAGCAGAATTCACTAACCTCATAGTGATTTGCTGAAGTCATTATCTCCATTCTAGTTATTAACATCATTACTGGGATTCGTCCCATTCATCCTCATTGTGGTTCTGTTCAATTTATCTTCTTTCAACTAGAATTTAGGAATCATCATCTTTCAATCAGAATCCAAATCAACTCATCAATTCTCAACCAGAATTCTAAAATCATATCCTCCAGCATTTGAATTCATCATCTGGATAGCATTTTTACTTATAATTTCAAGGTCTTAGATTTACTCGTATATTTAAGAGCTGCAGTTATACCCTCGATATACATGGTAGTCACGGTCCTTGGAAATATAAGGTAAATACCATCATGTCTAGACCTCAAGCGAGTCAAGGATTCCATACAATTGCGGTACTTCCATTTGAAGACCCAATTACCTATTTATGAATCTTTATTTTGAATATCAATTTGTATAAATTTCATCACACAATTACAACCTTTTAGTGCTACTTCATAAATTTTTGACATTTTTGGTTTCTCGATTGATCCACTTTAGCCAATTTGCTCTGATACCAGCTAAAAGATCCTTGTCCCCTCCGTGCAACGAATTCGGGGGTGCAAGCAGCGGAAGTAGCACTTCTTGCGTGCAGGGTAGAGCCTCTCACTCGAGGCCTCACCCACAGATATCCAGACAAGAGACTTATCCCAAGAGACTTATCCCTCGGTTCTTCCAAAACCAAACCTGAAAAAACTTCCCCCACCTAGAAAGCACGGGCGATTCCTCCAGGATATTTTTATTCTAACGTAGTCAAGAGCCTTAACTAACTAAACTGATCTGACCGAACCCGTAAGTCACATGGTTAGATCACGGAAAAGACTTGCACTTGGATCATAGAGACCAATGCATTTTTTCTCATTGAGAAGCACAGCTGTTGATTCTTTTCCATAGAACAAGAACTATTTGGGATTCACTTCATCTATCGTACCATAACAGAATTGAGTCTCATTTTAGGGATCCATCAGTCCAGCCTAACCCCATCCACCAGTCCCATGGGTTAGCCAACCGCCCAACCATTGTAGTGATGATAAGATCCATTTAAGAAATTGGTTATGTTTTGTCCCCGGGTGGTGTACCAAGGAAAAGAGTTCCCAGGCCCCCTAGCCGGCGCTTCATGCAAACTTCAAGATACTCACACCACTTACACACCCAATATGAAATTGCCTTTTTCACAAATTCAACTGTCTTTAAAACAATCTTTTAATAAAACCATAGTATCAGTGATCATAGTCCTATAAAATATCTGGTTGAATTCTAATTCCCAATCATTCCTTCATAGTTATACCTATGGCATTATTGGTAACCAAAATGCTCACCACCTGTTTACACAGGGGCCTTTTCAATAGTTCCTAGCTCATAGTACCCGATAATATAATCATATAAGAAAATCCAGATGGACTCTACGTTGAAGATCAGCAAGATCAAACAACGGATCCATATAAAAGAGCCACGTACTCATCCATTTTGAGGAGACCAGCAAGGTCAATCAACCAGATCCATGCCCGAGTTCAGAAAACAACTCTAACACCTTGTTCCATTTTCTTCCTCGATGCACACGTGGGTATTTTCGCGGCGACCAAGAGCTCGAGCACCGTATGTTCAACACCCTCTAGGATCCTTCACAGGTCACCTACTAGTGCTTCACTCATAGGCTGCTTCCTTGATCCCTCATCCACCGTACTGGAAGCTCATCATTTATCGAACCGAGGTTGGTGGTCAAGACCTCGGCCGACCTTGCTGCGCGAGACATCCTTCATTGACTCTCCGTTAGCTGTTGCAACTTTATCACTTATGTCTCCACCACGACCTCATTTACAAGACGGTCAAAATGCTTCCCTAGCATTCTTGACATAAAACAATCATTTAAAAACAGGTCATAAATACAGTTTCTATAACCAACTCTCGTCTTTCCACATTATTTCACCTCAATCTAAATTTCTAAATCCACATCCAATCATATGCATTCCCATCATCCTTCATCCATTCTTATCAAATCACATCATATTCAATCTCATCACATCTATCCACATTTATCCTTATCACATTATATTCCATCTCATCACATTTATCCACATTTATCCTTATCACATCTCATCCAGTCGCATCTACCCATGTCCACATCTCATCACATTACATTCATTCACATCTCATCCGTTCATATCTACCCCGATCCATTTTCTTAACCTCTAGCTTCACAAGCCTAGAGTCTGATTTGTGAATTGAGAATTTCTCCATGAGAAGCATCAGTTGAATAGAGAATTGGTCATAGGAATGACCATTCTTTGGGGGAGAGAGAGATAAACATAAAAACATCCTAAATTAAGCATAAATATAAACTTTTCTTAATTATTCATTAACTCTTAAGAAAAGCTCAAGGGATAATAGAAAATATGAGTATTTTAATGTAATACTAGCATAGTATAGCTCAAAGATGAGAATACAAAAGAATGAGGGTTTTTTTATAAGTGAGGGAGGACACTAACTAAGTCCAAATAATATCTAGAATTTTCCAGCTTCAGTTTGGCTGAATTTGGACAAGATTTGGACCAGTTTAGCTCCCTTTTTTATTTGGTTTAATTCACGAGAGAGAAGAGATAAAAATATCATAATTTTTTTAATTAAAAACTCATACACATGTGTTAAATATGCACCTACCTTAAAGGTCTCCCCTTCCTTACCAAGGTGTCAAAAATTCATCATTCCTCCAAAATATCTCATTTTTTTAGTAATCTCTCATAGTTTTTAACTAATAAACCTTGTACTTAGTCAACTCTTCATCTTATGTGAGCATTTACTCATTTTTGGGTATTTTCTTTTATTCTTTGGATTTATCTCATCCAAACACTTGGATTAATCTTATTGGCTCATAGGAACCTTAATTGGACCATAATCCAAAATTTTCAAAAAATCTTGACCCTTAGGCTAAGGTCCCGTATACATATTCTCAATTAATTTCAAATGCACAGTGGAAAGTTTTTTTTGAGTTTCTATTTCAAGGGAAACCATTTTAGATACTAGGAGGATTTTTTTATCAAAAAATATCTCAATTTTGGATTATCTCTCTTTAGATATTTTCTCTCTCTAGGCCAAAATAAGGTAAAACAAGATCTTTTTTCTATTTTAGAGAGGGGAATAATTACAAGAAAAGAAAGGGAAGTTCTTACACCTTTACATCTCAAAAGCTGGAGGGAGGAATCTTACATCCTACCCCACTTAAAAAACGCGAGATGTCCTCATCTCACAGCTAGAGGACAACTCTTTCCCTTAAGATCCAACTGATTCTAGGGTTCCTTATAGTCTGGTCAACCCAACAGAATCCTGGGATAAAGATCCCTTCTACAAGAAGAACATATAGAACTCATATTATCAGATAACAATTCATTCACTCAAAATATATCATTCACATCCTTAACACAATAATGGTCCATTAGACATTGTTGTGTCGGTCTTTTGCGTAAGGTTTAACACACCGACCTGCTCGCTGAAGCCTTTGCCCCTCCCCCTGCTCGAGCTGCCGCCTTCTCGCACCCTTCATCCCCGCCCTTGTGACTTAGCCTCTCCCCGCTCGCTTGCACCCCCCCTTCGTGCCCCTCTGTTTCTCGTGCCCCGCCGGCCCTCCCCTTTTGCACCCGTCGCCCCCTGCCCGCTGGCCCGTCTCCTTCGCGCCCCTGCTCCCCCCTCCTACGCATCCCTCCCCCCTTGCCTGCCCCACCCTACCCCCCCTTTTGCGTTTTCCCTGCCCCCCCTTTCGTTCCCCGCTGCCCCCCCCTTTTTTTTTCCTACGCCTCTACCTTCCGCCCATCCCCTTCTGGTTTTTTTTCACCTCCCTCTATCTTCCGCCCCTTCCCCTCTCTCTTCCTCCCCCCCCTTTGTTTTTCTGCCCTTCCCTCTCTTCCCCTCCCCGCTCTGCTTTTTCGTGTAGCTTGGCTCTTACAGGACCCCCCATTTATCACTTCGCCCTCGACTCAGCTTGAGACTCTGATGGAGGTTCCTCCCGGAGGGACTCTTCCGCAGCCCCCTCGCTCGCCCTTGTTGAGGATACCCCTATCAGGCTTTCTCTTTCACCCAGAAGAGGAAGCAAGCCTCGCTGAGGTGGAACGCCTCCAGGCACATTCCACCATCTGCCGTATAGTTGGCACTCGCCCCAGTAGAGGGGAGATCCGAGATCTTCTCCAAGCCCGCGCCTTCTTGTAGATGTGGGCGAGATCCTAGACGTTCAGTTACTGGGCCGCGGACACTAGACCAGATTGAGTTCGAGACAACCCAGAGCATGGCCCAGGTCTAGCCATGAGTCCCCTTGACATCAGGGGTGCTGGGGCCTTCTTCAGACCTTGGCAGCATGGTTTTGACCCAGTAGTAGCGGCCAAGAAGGCAGAGCGCCTATTCCATGTTACAGTTTGCTTTCCTAGACTTCGCCGCGAGTACCTCCCGCTCCTTTCTAGGATAGGATCACTGGTGGGATCGATGCTTTAGACTGGCCCCATAGCAGCTTCATTGATGGGCTAGAGTAGCTGGCCTACCTTCGGTTCCTGACATCTCCCCCCTTCCGAAGGTCATTCAGTTACCTAGGATAGGGGGGATGGATCGATCAGAGAGTAGAGATTTCGGGGCTCCCAAACTAGTGTGTTATATGCAGGCAGAGTTTTGGTTCCTGACATCTCCCCCCTTCCGAAGGTCATTCAGTTACCTAGGATAGGGGGGATGGATCGATCAGAGAGTAGAGATTTCGGGGCTCCCAAACTAGTGTGTTATATGTAGGCAGGTCAGCCACCTGGCCAAGGCCTGTGCCCTCACAGGAGACCCTAACCTTCACGCAGCAACATACCCCTCATGGCCCACCCACCACAGATGTGGCTCGGCAGCCTCCCGGGACACCTGCTCAGCCCACAGAGACCTCAGATTAGCAGCCTAGACAGGGGCACCGTAGAGGGAGATAGCCATAGCAGCAAGCTTAGTGAATGGGTGTGTGCAGGAAAACAAGCCCTTAGCAAGAGACTGTAAAAGGGAGTCTGTATTTAAGTGAGTAGCACTGAAAAAGGTGAGAAGAATATACTGATAAGAGATTCAAGGGTAGCATGAGTGAATATATGGGTGTGGAAAGATTCTAGGAAAAGGTGCCCCAAGATGTAGGGGAGGTGGCACAAATAAAAGGATAAATTAGTGGGATTAGATGCTTGGCATCTTTGTTGGAATTAGGGTTGCAGGAAAGCACACAAAGCTTGGAGAAGAAGAAGCAAGAATGCACACAACACACAATGTATTAGATTGTGTCTATGTACAAAAGATAAGTTAGCCCTAGAAGGATGGGCGTATATACAAGCCGGGGGAAAAAACCTCCTAAAGAGGGAAAAAGTGCCTCGACGGTAATTTTTTGATTTTTGTGCCTCATCAAATGAAAGAGGTTCTTCCTCTTCACACATACTAGACACAGCCAAAGCATAACAATCTGATGCATAAGAGGCATGCTGAAAACCTGAACGAGTACGACTAGATATAGGTGCATCAATTTTACTATCACGCAAGGTTTGCACCAGCCATTTAGGCATACCTCTAGCCTGCTCATTTTCAGCCCTATCCTCAAAAATTACATCCTGTAAATCTGCATCAGAAATAGGCTGATCTATGATGTCGTTTGAAATCTGCATAGGCTGAATATTTGCCTCATTAGGACTTACATTTGAATTCCCACCTGTAAATAGAGGCAACAATGTATCAAATACATCCCGTGAGCTCACACCTGTCTCTTTGGTACATGATAACAAAGGCTGCACAGCATCTTCCACAAAAACAATATCTCGACTAATCAAGATACACTTTGATTGCGGATGATACAATCTGTAACCCTTGCTCTCAGCACTGTAACCAACAAAAATGCATTTGACAGCCTTATCATCCAATTTTTTTGCGTTGTTGCACAGGCACTAAAGCATAGGCCAAGCAACCAAAGACACGCAAGTGACCAATAGAAGGCTTCCTGCCATGCCAAGCTTCGTATGGAGTAATAGACTGCAAGGCCTTAGTGGGACACCTATTGAGTACATATGCAGCACACATGACAGCCTCAAGCCAAAACGCATGTGGGAAAGCTTGGCTCTTGACCATACATCGTGCCATCTCCATAAGTGACTTGTTTTTCCTCTCAGCAATACCATTTTGCTGAGGGGTATACGGCACTGTACATTGGTGTTTTATCCCACGACTAGCCAGAAATGCATCAAACTCTTTAGACAAGTACTCCCCCCCTTGATCAGAACGGAGGGTGCCCACAGTACAATTGGATACATTTTCAACCATAAGAAAAAACTGTTCGAAGCACAAAAACACTTCGGACTTTGCCTTCAGTGGATATACCCATGCATGCCTTGAGTAATCATCAATGAAAGTCACATACAAGTGTTAAATTACCAAATGACGAAGTTTGCATAGGCCCACATACATCACTATGTACAAGTTGCAATTTGCGAGTGGCCCGCACAGAACCATCCTTTGGAAACGCAGAACGATGCATTTTGCCCAAAATACAGCCTTCACAAACATGTTTCAATGGTGCCTCAAGAGGGGGCAATGAAGCAACCATATCAAATTTCTGCAAACGTAGCAAACTAGCAAAGTTCAGATGACCAAAACGAGCATGCCATAGTTTTGCATCTGAAACTGCCTTTTCATTAGAAACTGCATTTGCTGAATCTTCCACGCACTTGTCATAAGAATTGAGCCTATACAGCCCACGAAACAAGGTGCCAGATGCAAAAATCGTATCACCAGAAGTCAAATCATGAACAGTACATCTGTCATCCACAAATTTGACTACAAGTCCAAGTCTAGCAAGCGCAGAGATAGACAATAGATTTTTCTTTATCCGTGGGCACATACAAAGCATCTGAAAGTGTGAAAGCGCTGCCATTTGCAGCAGTAAGCATAATTTTACCAACGCCCTTCATTGGGTAAGAAGCATTATTGGCACATGTGACAGTATTCCCATTAGAGACAGCCTCAAGACAAGTGAACATATCATGATGCGAGGTAATGTGCTTTGTAGCACCACTGTCAAAATACCATACATTAGAGTCAACAGAAACTGCCAGATGGGTCATACTGGCAATACACGCTAAACGCCCATTCTGTATCCTGCACAACATTTGCAGAATCTGCATTTGTAGAAGCATCCGCTATTGTGGTTGCATTTGACTCTTTCTTCTTTGCCTCTTTAGCCTTTAGCTTAGGGCAGTTCTTAATGACATGATCATTTGCCTTACAATAGTTGCACTTGGTCTTTTTCTTGCCTTTATCAAGAGCCTTCTCACACTTATTATTGCTACATGTGGAAGGAGAAGAAGTTGCAGACCTACTAATAGGAGAAGAAACAGTGGAAGGGACTGCCTTACCACTTCTTCTCTGTTGCTGGGCAGCAATAAATGCTTGATCAACTGCACGCTGCCTGGCCCTATTTTGCCTGGACTGCGCTTCTTGCAAGAGCTTGTTGACTATAGTATCATACTTGACAGCATCAGGTCTGTCCTCAGCAAGAAGTCTCCACGTGGAAGCAAAAGTCTGATATGTCTCAGGTAAAGCATCAAGAACAGTCTACATAAGAGAATGATCAGGAATAATCTCACTTGCAAAAATCAACTGTTTCTTGAGATCTTTAATCTTAGCAAGAAAAACATTCATGTCATCATCTTCCTGCATAATCTTCAATTCTAGCTCTTTATGCAGGTAAGAGATTTTTGCCTCGTTACGACCTGCATACAAACCAGGTAGAATATCCCAAGCCTGTTTTGCTGTTTTAGCCGAACGAATATGTGGGGTGATGTTATGTTTGACAGAAAGTGCAATCAAGGCATGAGCCTGCGCATCTTTACTATCCCAACGAGCTTGTTCAGCAGTGGGTAAAACAGCAGCAACAGTAGAGCTACTAGAACCTGCAACATCCTCAATAGATCCTACATCCAAAGAACCTGGACGTACATCCATACCCTGCACAATGTTCCACACTCCTTTTGCAACCAAAACATGCTACATCATGTATGCCCAAAGTGGGTAGTTGCTGTCTCCATCCAGTTTGTCTTTAGCAGACAACATGCGAAATACATCATTGCTGTTATCAGCCATGGCCACTGACTGAAACTGATGCAAAAGCTACCTGTAATGAAGCAGACTGAACAGAGAACAACTCAAGCTATGTAGCACGGTCCACAATAGAATACGTATGCTTATTTTGCAGAAAATTACACTGTCAAAATTTCTGCAGAAAATGACAAAAACCCCTGTGCAGAACTTGCAATGCAAAAACGGAGCCCGAAATGACCTCAGATGCGATTTCTGAGAACGCGAAGCCCTACAGGTGAATTTGCAGAGTATAGGGACCTACAAGCGCTCGTGAAAGCTCACCTCAATCGGAGAATGTGAGTCGGAGGGTGCTGGCGACGTAGCCCTAGGAGCCGATGCCTGCTCTGATACCAATTGTTGGAAGTAGGGTTGCAGGAAAGCACACAAAGCTTGGAGAAGAAGAAGCAAGAATGCACACAACACACAATGTATTAGATTGTGTCAATGTACAAAAGATAAGTTAGCCCTAGAAGGATGGGCGTATATACAAGCCGGGGGAAAAAACCTCCTAAAAAGGGAAAAAGTGCCCCGGCGGTCCTAAGTGTATTCACACACATCACTGCCTATATATATATGGCAACAATCTTGTGGATGTAAAATCTATAAATTGAGGCATTGGTCTAATAAGAAATGTGTAAAACCTATAGTTTTACAAGATAGTATTAAGTATTATTAGGTTTTAAACCTTTACCGGAGATGTCAAGAGTCATGAGTTGAAGAGTCGTGTCATGTTATGTTTCTTGGGATCTTCATTGGTGAAGGCGGTAAAGCTTTGAATGTCATGCACAGATATAGGAATGTGTGTAGCTATTGAAAAAACATCTATTTGTTATCTTGGAAGGAGTTTTTTACTATTTTTTACTACTGTGTTATGTCCGACATGTTTGCCTTCAATTGAAAAGATATCAATGTATGCTTAGGAATAACCAATGAATGAAGTGCTATTAATGTTCAGATTGTGCAGAAGACAAAATACTTGAAATGACAGAAAGAATTAATGTAAAGATTATCTGGTACTAAGTTAACCCTCAACACCTTTGGTGATCTTGCAGTATCAAACCTAGGGTCCTTGTTCATGGGAAAGGGACAGGACAACAGGAATTTACAGAAGAACTGTTAAGATGGATGAATGGAGACAAGAGTTTAGTAAGACAAAAGAAGAAGAATATATCGCGTACGCAGAGAAATTCTTGCAGGAACAATTTCCTTCCTTACCTGCAGGACGTGGTGAGGTGCATATGAACCCGGGTGTGGAACAAACAAAAGCAAGAGTTTTTGCCTTTTGGGATCGTTAACGGTCCATGAAAGGTTAAAAGAATTATCCAGGAGTCCTATTATCAGCAATTTCATGCATGTGGGGTTTGTGGTGGTCACAGGCATTGCATTAGGAAAACCAGTGAATGAGTGGGGAAGATTACAATCTCACAAGACCTACTCATGGTGGGTATGATACGAGACTAAAGGGTAGATTCGGAGAAAGGTCTGCATTAGATGCGGAAAATATCCACCCAGAAAATAACCCACCAAATATCCCTGAAAATGACAATTCAGATGAAGAAGCACCTGCACCTAACTTTGCAGGACAAGCAGAGTCACATGCACTTGACTTTGCAAGAGGGACAGTAGAAACATTAACAACTAATGCTAAAGATTATAGAAGAATTTCAAATCTCATTGGCTTAAGAGCACTGGGGGAGCTCATTTGAGGTTGCTGAGAGTAAAGAGACCTTTAACTTTTAACCCATTATCTAGAGTCAATCACAAGAAGACCCCAACTAGTAATGGCTTTGAATCCTCCACTTCCCGGTCCCCCAATAAACCCAAGTTCGCCCAGCCAAGTTCAGCGGCTCAATAGCCTGAATTTGGAACAAGTACTGAATTTGGTGCCAACATTTAAAGAGAAATTAATGGAAAAAAGGGCAATTGGTAACTTCCTCATAGTTCAGAAGGTTTTCCCAGAACCACAACAAGAAAAGACATCATAGGTGGATGATGTGGACTACAAGAGGTACCCATTTTGGATGTAGTATTTGCAAATTGTAATATCAAAGGGGCTTTACTGGATGGAGGCTTAGCAGTCAACATCTTACCAGAATTCATTTACAGACAATTAGGTATTACAGAGTTTGATAGTGCACCATTCCAAGTTAAGATGGCAGACCAGAGGAGAGTGCAGCCACTAGGAATAGTTAGAGAAAAAATTATACAGGTGGCAGGACTCAACTTTCTAGTAAATTTTGTTGTGCTGAAACTTGAAGAGTCAAAAAACCCTTATCAAATGATCTTGGGAAGGCCTTGGTTGAGAACTGCCAAAGTGAAGCAGGATTGGGGAGCTGACCAAATAGTGATCAGAAGGGGAAAAAAGGTCAAAATGGATATGGGGTCCAAGAGGAACATTCCTAAAGCTTTCAAGCGATTGATGGCGGAAGCAATCAATATGGTACCAGAATTGCAAGAGGATGAAGAAGAAGAGTTTCTGAGGAGAAATCCTTCAGTTATCCTTGTCTTTGAGGTGGATGTAGAAAATATTGTCCAACAATATGCTTTTCAAAAGGATTTTAAGATGGACTAGCATGCCATAAAACAGATCAAGAATTAGACCTGAAAATGCAGAAGGAAATTATAGAAGGAGAGGATGAAAAAATAATGGAGAACACAAAAGAAGGGATACTCGGGGAGTGCACTACTCGAAAACCCTAGGGATCTCGTGCGTTCAAGAGGTATTTTAAAAACCCCTTAACTAAAATTTTCTTCCCAATAAAACAACCCCTCTTTACTTATGAACTAAATGATTTTTTTCTAAAATTGAATTAAAAAACCCCTCTTGTAAATATAATTGTATTAGTTTTTCTCAATGTATCTAATTAAAAAACCCCTCCTGTTGAACTCATGTGGTACACTAACATTTTTTGAGTTGAACCCCCTGAGAAGGGATATAGGCAAATATCCAAGCAAAAAGAGCTTTTGAGGAACATATGTCCAAGACATCTAGGGTTAAAGAAGATGAGCTTCAGGATTTGAACTTAGGGACACAGGAAGAGCCAAGGAATGTCAGAAGCAGTATAAATCTGAAAGGACAGTTCAAAGAGGACTTGATAGGTCTGTTATGGAAATTCAAAGATATTTTTGCTTGGCATTACACTAATATGAAAGGAGTTGATCCAAGGTTCTGCCAGCATAAGATCAACCTAAAGAAGGATGCCAGACATGTGCAATAGAGATAACTTTGCAAAGCAGGTGAAAGAAGAAATTGATAAACTCTTGAAGGTGGGGTTTATCTACCCTGTACATGAGGTAACTTGGTTATCTCCCATTGTAATTGTACCTAAGAAGAATGGGAAAATCAGGGTATGTGTTGATTATAGGAAACTTAATCAAGGTATGTGTTGATTATAGGAAACTTAACGTAGCTACTATTTCAGATCCATTCCCTTTACCCTTCTGTGATACCCTCCTTGATTCAGTAGTAGGAGGTCATGAAGTATATAGCTTTCTTGATGGATTTAGTGGCTATAATCAAATACTAATGGCACCAGAAGAGAGGGACGAAATAGCATTTATAACAAAATGGGGAGTACTTGCAAGTAATGTGATGAATTTTGGACTGAAAAATGCTCCCCCAACATTTTAGAAGTGGGTACAGGAAGTGTTTGAACCATTTTTAACATCATTCATGAAAGTCTTTCTAGATGATTTTAGTGTGTTTGGAAAAATGGTTGATTATTTAAAACACCTCAGGATTTGCTTTGAGAGATGCAGGATGGTGGGTTTAGCAGTTAACCCCTCAAAGTGTGATTTTGTTGTAAATAGAGGCATTCTACTTGGATATGTTATTTCTGAAGAGGGAATGCATATTGATAGTAGGAAAGTCTCTGCAATCCAAGAAGTTGTACAACGTAAGAATGTCAAGCAATTGGCAAGGTTCAAAGGACAGGTGAAATGGCATAACAGGTTTTTGAGATATTTATCTCATGTGTGCCATCCTTTGACAAAACTGACAAAGAAGAAGATAGCTTTTATTTGGGGTCAAGAACAGGATAGAGCTTTCAAATTATTAAAGAAGATGTTGGTGGTGGCACCAATTCTTCATCCACCTGACAGGAATTGGAGTTTCATGTTTTTGTTGATGCATCCCATATTGCCGTAGGAGCTGTACTGATGCAGGAGAAGACATAGGGCTGGTTTAGACCAGTATATTATGCAAGCAGAGTTCTCTGCTACTGCAAAAAGAAATTATTCAGTTACAAAAAGAGAAGCATTAGGCATGGTATATGCTCTCAAGAAGTTTAGACATTATCTTTTGGCCAACAGGGTGGTTTTTCATGTAGATCACCAAACTGGTGAATAAACCTGACTTGTCAGGGAGGATGGGTAGATGGGTATGGTTATTATAGGAGTTTGATTATACAGTTATCCATACACCAGGAAGAAGTCATGTGGTAGTAGACTATCTTAGCAGAATAGAAACAGGAGAGAAGCTAGAGGGAATTTCAGATGATTTCCTTGACTCTGAGATTTTTTAAACTCAGTCAGTTGAACTAGAAAATTGGTATGACCAGATGTTGATGTTCCTTACAGATGGATTATTTCATGAATTAATGAGCAAGGACAGGAGAAAGAAGTTATCTTTGAAGAGAAAATCCTTCCTTGTTATTGCAAGAGGTACTTTACAAGAGGGGCATAGATCAAGTAATCAGGAGGTGTGTCCCTTAATTTGAACAATCAGCTGTGATTAAGGAGGCACATCTAAGAATAGCAAGAGGACACTTCTCTGGTGAGATAACAGGGAGAAAGATATTTTAGGCACAGCTATGGTGGCCCACTATGATTAAAGATGCCCATGAATTCTCAAAACAATGTATCCACCCACCAGTGTCAAAGAGAAGGCGGGCCAACTCAAACAAATAGAATGCCTCATTAACCAGTATTACCCTTGGAACCATTTCAAAAATGAGGGATGGATTTTGTAGGACCATTCAAACCAGCTGTAAGGTTTACAGAAAATAAGTATGTCCTTGTTGATTATTGTACAAAATGGGTAGAGGCAGTAGCTTTGAGAGACAATAAAGCCTCTAGTGTGGCCAAGTTTTTGTATAAGAACATCATGACCAGGTATGGGTGCCGAGAAGCTGACCAGAGTTCACCTGATTATTCACAAAAAATCAACACTGTATTATCCTCAAGCCAATGGTCAGGCAGAGAGCTCTAACAAAATCTTGGTGGTTAAAATCCTGAAAAATATTGTGGAAGAGAATAGGAAGGATTGGGACCAAAAGTTAGACTCTGCTTTATCTTTCAGGATAGCATTCAAGGTGACAACAGGACTCACACCATTCAAGTTAGTTTATGGGCTGGAAGCATTTGTACCAATGGAGTTCCTGGTCCCTAGTCTGAGAATTGCAGTAGCCCATAAGCTATCACCTGAGAAATCCTTGGATTAAAGATTGGAAAAATTGCTGGAGTTGGAACAGGACACAATTCAGTAAGCTTATATTTCAGAGGTCATTTAGTAGAGGAGACAAGCATGGGTTAATAGAAATATAAAGTTTAAGCTGTTCAGGGAAGGTGATTTAGTGATGTTCTATAATTCAAAGCTGGGGAGCACATCCAGGGAAGCTAAAACTTCGATCTTGATAAAATAAGTTATGGGACAAGGCATGTTGCTATTATATGATTTATCAGTTTGGTAAACCTGTCAACTGAAAAAGTATTTTGGGCCACACCTGGACTGATAATGTTATAGCTGTCCGACTCATCATGGCAGTCGGTCAAGATCAACATGCATCTATAAAAAGAGACAGACAGGTGCAAATGGAGTCACTTGATGTGAGTTGTTACACAAGCCAAGCTTATAATTGCCAACGTCTTGTTTGAAAAGACGCCCTCACACGTGGTCGGCGAGGAGAGATGTCCGGCATGCACAAAAGCTTTGTGAACCTGGACGACGAAATTGTTGAGGCATTCATGGACCGCTCCAAGCAAAAGGGCCCTGTAAGGCGAAGCCCTCATAGCAGAGGCACACTAGCAAGAGAAGATAGTTCTTATGCAGTTTCTGAAGATGATGACGTTGTCGTCAAAAAGATCTCCAACAAGCTTGATACATCAGCAACTTTCATCGACTCAATGGTAACATTAGATCTGACTCAATCCAAACATTGAGCATGGTTACAGGTTGTCGGCTTGTTGGATTTTGCATTATTGCCCTGGGATCAGTGGATGGGAAAAATTTTTACAAAATAGGGATGGTTTTGTCTCACCCAATGTTTTTCTGTGAGTAGAATTAGTTTCCTATGTATTTGAGCTATCCAATGGAGGGGGAGCTGAGTTTTGACAAGGCATCCCTGAAAGCTTTGGAAAAAGAATTTGGTACGCCTAAAACATCAAGGAAATACTATGTTGTCAAGAAGGCAAGAGACCTAGAAAGAAAGATGCAAATGGAATGGTTTTTATAAAATGTGTTGTTATTGTGATAAAGTCAGAATATATGTCAGATAAGAACTTGCTTATCTGCACACTGCAGAGAGACTGCAGAGAGAGGGGCAAGACTGTGGATTAGGCCCATATAGTCCATTAAAATATTATTTATGAAATCAAGGAAAAGGATAAAAGGAAGGTGGACAAGGCATCTAGGCTAGGTCCCATGCTAGCAGCTATTTTCCAGACCATGAAGAATTTGGAGTATGTGTATGGGGGAAACTTCATCTCAAAAATCAGGCCATATGTTAGGAGCATTAAAAGAACTTCAGAGATGTCAGATGATGAGTATCCATGCCTACATTAAGTTATTAGATTAATTGTGCACTAATATAATCTTAATCACCTCTCCTAATCATGTTGATCCTTGCATTTGATCCACCATAACTCATCACATTGCTGCAAATTAACTGGAAAGTGTGGGTTTACTTCATAAATGAGAAACCTGAAGTGTTTGCACCTTTAGAGATTTGGGTTATGATATGGAGCAGAAAGGTTATAGATGTTATAACCCTAACACTCGTCTCGTGAGATTTGAGTAAGAAGAGATGTTTTTGAAGAGATGAGTAGCTGGTATGCACTAGCAGTGAATGCAATGGAAGATGCATGTCTAAGAAGTGTTGATGCTACACCACATGTAGAACAGAAATCATAAGTGCTTAGTGGACCTGGAGAGTCCTCTAGTGATGGATCCAATGTTAGCCCTTGGTCAGGCAGGTTAAGGATACATGTAGGTACACATGTATCACGCAAAGGGAAGGAAACGATAGATCAACCCTTTGTGCCTCATTTGTCAGCTAATCACTCATATGTTGATGGTGACTCTAGAAACTTTGAGAAGAGCCTTGATGAGGAGCGTAGCATTCCATCTGTGGTTACTCTTGGTGTAAGGAGAAGGATAAGTATTTTGAGGATATCTCGTTTAGTGATCGAGGTGTATGGATGTCTATGAGGGTTTGGCACCCTATTGACAGGTTGTTGAGATATGATGGATATACATCCCATCATTATGCTTAAATGGTTACAGTCAAATAGGAATTGGAGACCACTTTTTTTGAGAAGGCACTTGAAAATAAGAAATCGGAAGATGCCATTAATGGAGGAGATGGCAGCATTGGAAACAAATGCAACATGGGAGTTAGTTCCATTGGCTAAAGGAAAAGAAGGAAGTTGGATCTAAGTGGGTGT
This sequence comes from Cibotium barometz, assembly GCF_041138505.1. Taxonomy (NCBI): domain Eukaryota; kingdom Viridiplantae; phylum Streptophyta; class Polypodiopsida; order Cyatheales; family Cibotiaceae; genus Cibotium; species Cibotium barometz. The sequence goes on from NC_141067.1 coordinate 30,781,021, forward strand.
ATAAAGTCAAGCATAACGCTAATGGTTTAGTGAGAAGATATAAGGCAAGATTGGTGGCCAAAGGCTATGCAAAGACTTATGGCATTGATCAACTCGGTTTGCAAGAATGGAAACCGTGACAGCACTCATTGATATGGCTACAACAAAGGATTGGTCTTCACATGAGATGGATATAAATAATGCCTTTTTACGTGGTGATTTGCAAGAATACATTTACATGATGCAGCCACCAGGTTATGAGAGTGATGCACACCTAGATTTTGTGTGCAGGTTATGCAAAGCCTTGTATGGCTTAAAAAGCAGGCACCGAGAACATGGTCAAACAAGATCAAGGAGTATCTTGTTACCATTAAATTTTAGATTTCCAATGCAAAGTTTTCACTTTATATGAAAAAGACAGATAGAGGGGTCATGCTATTAGTCATCCATGTGGATGACTTGATTATCACACGTGATAGAGTGATGTTGACGTACATGATGTCAAGAGCCTTTTGAAGTAAAAGTTTGAGATGAAGGATTTGGGTGAGCTGCAGTATTTCTTGGGCATAGAGGTGGTGAGATCACCTCATGGAATTGTTTTTATTGGAGAGGCAATATGGCTAGGACATGTTGTCCAAGTATGGTATGGCAGGCGCCATTGGAGCAGAACACAAAGCTTTTCGAAGATACAAGTGAGCTTTTGGAGTACCCCACTACATACAGGTGCATAGTATGGGTAGCTTGATCTACATGACCATTACTAGGCCATACTAGAGTTATGCTATTAGACTTGTGAGTCAGTTTATGCAGGCCCCTAGAACGCCACACTTCGAAGTGCCTAGACAGATTCTTCAATATGGCTAGGACATGTTGTCCAAGTATGGTATGGTAAGCTGTAAGCTTATTTCAGTGCCATTGGAGCAGAACACAAAGCTTTTCGAAGATACATGTGAGTTTTTGGAGGACCCCAATACATAGAGGTGCATACTATGGGTAGCTTGATCTACATGACCATTACTAGGCCAAACTTGAGTTATGCTATTAGACTTGTGAGTGAGTTTATGTAGGCCCCTAGAAAGCCACACTTGGAAGCGGCTAGACGGATTCTTAGGTAAATAAAGTCCACAAGTTCGATAACAAGTTCTCCAAAAGAAAAGGCTATCATGTCTTTGTCAACAAGGCTATTAGATGTCATACATTCAGATGTAAGGGGACCGATCAAGACTACAACAATTCTAAGCTGCATGTACTATATTACATTCATTGATGAGCACGCTAGGAAAGTGTTCCTTTACTTCATGAACAAGAAATCTGAGGTGTCTGCTCACTTTCAGAGATTTAAAGCCTTGGTCAAGAAGGAAAAAGGCATGTAAATAAAATGCCTGAGATCAGATAGTGGGGAAGAATACTTCTCCAATGAGTTCATTGATTTCCTTAGGAAGGAGGGAATCAAGAGACAGTTTACATATAGGTACACTCTACAACAGAATGGTGTTGTAGAAAGAAAAAATAGGCACATTGAAAAGAGACACATGCCTTGATGATGACTGAAAAGAATATGCCACATAATTTTTGGGCAGAAGCAGTAGCAACTACTGTGTACATCATGAGCAGGACACCCACTTAGTTGTTCATGCTATAATGCTTGAATAGAAGTTTACAAGCATAATATCGGATGTGTCTCACTTGAAAGTGTTTGGGTGTGTTGCATATGTGCATGTTTTTGATGAAGTGAGAACAAAAATGGATTCAAAGGTAGAGAAATGTATCTTTATTAGTTATGATATGGAGTCGAAAGGCTATAGATGTTATAACCCTAACACTCATAAGATTCAAGTAACAAGAGATGTTATTTTTGAAGAGATGAGTAGCTAGCATGCACTAGCAGTGAAGGCAAGAGAAGATGCATGACTAAGAAGTGCTAATGATGCACCACATGTAGAGCAATAATCACAAGTGCTTAGTGGACCTGGAGAGTCCTCTAGTAGTGGATCCAATGTTAGCCCATGGTCAGGTAGGTTGAGGATAGATGTAGGTACACATGTAGCACGTAAAGGAAAGGAAAGGTAGATCAAACCCTTTGTGCCTGATTTGTCAGCAGGTCACTCATATGTTGATGGTAACTCTACCAGCTTTAAGCAGAGCCTTGATGAGGAGCTTGGTATTCCATCTGTGGTTACTCCTGGTGTAAGGAGAAGGTGAGCTATTTTGAGGACACCTTGTAGTGATCCAGGTGTACGGATGTCTACGAGGGTTAGGTACCATGTTGACAGGCTAAGATATGATGGATATACATCCCATCATTATGCTTAAATGGTTAAAGCCATACGGGAATAGGAGCCCACTTTTCTTTTGAGAAGGCACTTGGAAATAAGAAATGGAAAGATGCCATGAATGAGGAGATGGTAGCATTGGATATAAATGCAACATGGGAGTTAGTTCCTTTTCCTAAGGAAAAGAAGGAAGTTGGATGTAAGTGGGTGCATAAAGTCAAGCATGACGACGGTGATGGTTCAGTGAGAAGGTATAAGACAAGATTGGTGGCCAAAGCATTAGGACCTCAATGGAAGGCTTCTTGGGCCCTTTTATTTGGTAGTTTAAGGAGTCAAACCTTTTCTCTTAAGAAGAAACGTTTTCTAATTAGAAGCTTCAAAACGGCTACTTTATTCGAATTTGAATTTTGGGGGAAAAATGGAATTTAAAATCTAGCGAACAAAACCATATCATGTAACATATCTATGGAAAGCTCTTGATGCGTAGATCACGGATCTATAATCTCTGCTCAAATCGGAGCTTGTATGTAGAAGTTATGGAGGTCCGAAAATTGTAAAATTGCCTCCCTCCCTTTTTGGGGAGAAAAGTGCACCCTTTGACCACTCTTACACCTCTCTTACAAACCCAACATTTCAATCCACATGGCAACCCCCCATTTGGCTATTCCTTAATCACCTTGATTAGGCTTGGGCAAATTAAAGGACCCAAGAAGACCCCATTCACTTCCTAATGGCTATGTGCAGACTTATGGCATTGAGTATGAAGAGACATTCAGCTTGGTTGCAAGAATGACAACCGTGACAACTTTCATATGCTATGGCTACAACAAGGGTTGGTCTTTACATCAGATGGATGTAAAGAATGCCTTTTTGCATGGTGATTTAGAAGAATACATTTACATAATGCAACCACCAGGTTATGAGAGTGATGCACACCTAGGTTTTGTGTGTAGGTTATGCAAAGCCTTGTATGGCTTAAAGCAGGCACCCAGAACATTACTACCCGTCCCTCTCGTACTCTAACCAAATTCATTCGGTTTAGTTTTAACAAGGATTCCCTTCAGATAAACATCTAGTGGGGAGTATCTTGTTACCATTGGATTTCAAATATCCAATGCATATTTTTTACTTTATATGAAGAAGATAGATAGAGGGAGCACGCTATTAGTCATCCATGTGGATGACTTGATTATCACAAGTGCTAGTGATGTTGCCGTACATGATGTTAGGAGGCTTTTGAAGAAAAAGTTTGAGATGAAGGGTGAGATGCGGTATTTCTTTGGCATAGAGGTGTTGAGATCACCTCATGGAATCAGGGATTTCATTAACGTCTTCACAATTTCGTGATCACGTTAACAAAACCTGTTGTTAACATAAAAATTCTTGTGATCACAATGTATATTCACGGGCATTTTTTATGACCTACAAAAACCTTCTCTGCCAGTAATCCCGTCGGGAAAATGTACATTTCTCGGCGGGCCCACCGGGAAAACCCATTTTTCCGGCGGACAAATTAAAAAAATAAAAAAATAAAAAATAAAAAAATAAAAAAATAAAAAATAAAAAAATCATGTTCACAGTCATTCTTACCATTTTTGGGCCTTCTGGACTCATTTATGATGTCAAAAGTTCAAAATTCTTGGCACAAAAAAAGTTTTGTATAATTTGCTGGCCTTAAGTTCAATTGACACACCAATTAAATCTAACTATACTTACATCAATTGACTCAATTGTCCATGATATCATTGCACTCAATTGAGCCCAATTGGACTCAATTACACTTGATTTACACTCAATTGATATTAATTGGGTGTCAATTGATGTCAATTGTGCCTAATTCGACGCAATTGAGCCCAATTTACACCCAATTTGCATAAATTGGGTGTAAACTAAGTATCAATTGAGTCGAATTGGACTCAATTGATAATAATTGGATGTTAATTGATATTAATTAAGCCCAATTGACTTCAATTGGGTGTTAATTTATTACAATTAATGTCAATTAAGCTCAATTGAGCTTAGTTGACATCAATTGGGTGTCAATTGAGCTCAGTTGACATCAATTGGGTGTCAATTGATATCAATTAAGCTCAATTGAGCTCACTTGACATCAATTGGGTGTCAATTGATATCAATTAAGCTCAATTGATATCAATTAAGCTCAATTGAGCTCACTTGACATCAATTGGGTGTCAATTGATATCAATTAAGCTCAATTGAGCTCAGTTGACATCAATTGGGTGTCAATTGATATCAATTGAGCTCAATTGGGCTCAATTGTACTCAATTGACACTCAATTGGGTGTTAATTGCATCCTATTATGCTCAATTGAGCCCAATAGGATGCAATTAACATCAATCGGGTGTCAATTGATCACAATTGATATCAATTGGGCTCAATTGCACTCAATTGTGTGACCGATTGTGTGTCAATTGATGTCAATTGAGCCTAATATGATACAATTGAGCTCAATTCACGCCCAATTGGATGTAAATTGAGTGTCAATTGAGCCGAATTAGACTCAATTGATAGTAATTGGGTGTTAATTGATATCAATTAATATTCAATTAACACAATTGAAGTCAATTAAGTCTAATTAACTTCAATTGGATAATTTGGGTGTCAATTGAGCTCAATTAGACGTAAATGGCATCAATTGGGAGTCAATTAACATCAATTGAACCTTATTGACATCAATTGGGTGCCAATTAACATCAATTGGACTCAATTGACATCAGTTGGGTGTTAATTGATATTAATTAATATCCAATTAACACAATTGAAGTCAATTAAGTCTAATTGACTTCAATTGGATAATTTGGGTGTCAATTGAGCTCAATTGGACGTAAATGGCATCAATTGGGAGTCAATTAACATCAATTGAACCTTATTGACATCAATTGGGTGCCAATTAACATCAATTAGACTCAATTGACATCAGTTGGGTTTCAATTAAGCCAAATTGGATGCAACTGACATCAATTGGGTGTCAATTGATTACAACTGAGCTGAATTGGGCTCAATTGCACTCAATTGATATTAATTGGGTGTCAATTAAACCTAATTCCATGCAATTGAGCTCAATTGACATCAATTCATATCAATTGCTCTCAATTGATATTAATTGGGTGTCAATCGATGTCAATTGAGCCTAATTCGATGCAATTGAGCTCAATTCACATCAGTTCATATCAATTGGGTGTCAATTGATGTCAATTGAGTAAAATTGAGTCTAATTGGGTGTCAATTGAGTCAAATTGAGTATAATTGGGTGTCAATTGATATCAATTGAGCCAAATTGAGTCTAATTGAGTCCAATTAGACTTAATTAAGCCAAATTGAGTCTAATTGGGTGTCAATTGATGTCAATTGAGCCAAATTGAGTCTAATTGGGTGTCAATGGAGCCTAATTGACATCAATTATGTGTCAATTGATGTCAATTGAGCCCAATTGAAGCTAATTATGTATCAATTGACACACAATTGATGTCAATTGGGCTCAATTGACATCAATTGGATTCAATTGACACACAATTGATGTCACATGGGCTCAATTGACATCAATTAATTGATGTCAATTGGGTGTCAATTGATTATAATTGATGCTAAATTGAATGAATTGAGTCCAATTGACATCAAGTAAGTCTAATTGGGTATTAATTGATCAATTGGGCTCAATTGATATCAATTGACACCCAATTGGACTCAATTGACATCAATTGGACTCAAAAGGGTGTTAACTGATGTTAATTGAGCCCAATTGACATCAATTGGGTGTTAATTGAGCTCAATTGGACACAATTAACAATAATTGGGTATGAATTGAACTCAATTGACATCAATTAGGTGTCAATTGAGCCTAATTGCATCCAATTGAACTCAATTGACATCAATTGGACAAATTGCATCCAATTTAATTCAATTGACATCAATTAAGCCTAATTGCATCCAATTTAATCCAATTGGACTCAATTGAATCCAATTGGACTCAATTGACATCAGTTAGGTGTCAATTGAGCCTAATTGTATCTATTTGGACTTAATTGACATCAATTGGGTGTCAATTAAACCCAATTGGAGTCAATTGATATCAATTGGGTGTTTATTGATATTAATTGAGTTTAATTGACATCAATTGGGTGTTTATTGATGTCAATCGAGTCCAATTAGATGCAATTGGACTCAATTGGGTGTGAATTAGACTTAATTAATATCAATTAGGTGTGAATTGATGTCAATTGAGCCCAATTCGATGCAATTGATATCACTTGGGTGTCAATTAGACTCAATTGGCACCCAATTGATGTCAATTGAGTCCAAGTGGATGTCAATTGATATCAATTGAGCCCAATTGATCAATTGATACCCAATTAGACTTAATTGATATCAATCTGACTCAATTAGGTGTTAATTGATATCAATTACACTCAATTGGATACTAATTGATGTTAATTGAGCTCAATTAGACTCAATTGATATCAATTAGATGCTAATTGAGTGTAATTGATGTCTATTAAGCCTAATTTGATATCAATTGGATATCAATTGACTATAATTGATGTCAATTGAGCTCAATTGACATCAATTGGGTGTTAATTAATGTCAATCGAGTCTAATTAATATCAATTAAGTATCAATTAAGCCAAATTGATATCAATTGGGTGTCAATTGAGCCCAATTCACATCAATTGAGAACCTAATGGGACTCAATTAACATCAATTAGGTGTGAATTGATGTCAATTGATCCCACTTGGATGCAATTGATATCAATTTGGTGTCAATTGGACTCAATTGGCACCCAATTGATGTCAATTGAGTCCACTTGGATGTCAATTGATATCAATTGAGCTCAATTGATCAATTGACACCCAATTAGACTTAATTGATATCAATTTGACTCAATTGGGTATTAATTGATGTCAATTGAACTCAATTGGATGTTAATTGATGTTAATTGAGTCTCAATTGACATGAATTGGGTGCCAATTGAGTGCAATTGATGTCAATTAAGCCCAATTTGGCTCAATTAACATCAATTGGGTGTCAATTAACTACGATTGATGTCAATTGAGCTGAATTGACATCAATTGGGTGTTAATTGATGTTAATTGAGTTTAATTGACATCAATTGGGTGTTAATTGATGTCACTTGAGTCCAATTAGATGTAATTAGACTCAATCGGGTTTGAATTAGACTCAATTGATATCAATTGGGCTGAGTTAATTGGGTGTCAATTGAGCCCAATTGACATCAATTGGGTGTGAATTGAACGTGATTGGACTCAATTGACATTAATTAGGTGTGAATTGATGTGAGCCCAATCGGATGCAATGGATATCAATTGGGTGTCACTTGGACTCAATTGGCACCCAATTGGCACCCAATTGATGTCAATTGAGTCCAATTGGATGTCAATTGGTACCAATTGAGCCCAATTGATCAATTGACATCCAATTAGACTTAATTGATATCAATTTGACTCAATTAGGTATTAATTGATATCAATTAGACTTAATTGGGTATTAATTGATGTTAATTGAGTCTAATCGAACTCAATTGATATCAATTGGGTGCCAATTGAGTACAATTAATATCAATTAAGCTCAATTCGGCTCAATTGGCATCAATTGGGTGTCATACGATTGATGTCAATTGAGCACAATTGACATCAATTGGGTGTTAATTGATGTCATTTGAGTCCAATTAACATCAATTGGATGTCAATTGAGCCCAATTGACATCAATTGGGTGTGAATTGAACTGGATTGGACTCAATTGACATCAATTAGGTGTGAATTGATGTCAATTAAGCCCAATTGGATGCAATTGATATCAATTGGGTGTCACTTGGACTCAATTGGCACCCAATTGATGTCAATTGAGTCCAATTAGATGTCAATTGATATCAGTTGAGTCGAATTGATTAATTGGCACCCAATTATACTTAATTGATATCAATTTGACTCAATTGGGTATTAGTTGATGTTAATTGGACTCAATTGGGTGTTAATTGATGTTAATTGAGGACTCAATTGACATCAATTGGGTACCAATTGAGTGCAATTGGTGTCAATTCGGCTCAATTGGCATCAATTGGATATCAATTGACTAGGATTGATGTCAATTGAGCTCAATTGACATCAATTGGGTGTTAATTGATGTCAATTGAGTCCAATTAAGCCCAGTTGTGTCCAATTGGGTGTCAATTGATTGAATCCAATTAAGTCCAATTAAGCCCAATTGAGTCCAATGGGGTGTCAATTGATGTCAATTGAGCCCAATCGATCAATTGACACCCAATTAGACTTAATTGATACCAATTGGACTCAATTGGATATTAATTGATGTCAATTAGACTCAATTGGAAGTATAATAAGATCTAATTGATGGTAATCGAGTTTAAGGTGATAAATTTAGAGATAACTTTTTTTGTACAAAGAATTTTGAACTTTTGACATCATAAATGAGTCCAGAAGGCCCAAAAATGGTAGGAATGACTGTGAACATGAATATATTTTGACCATTTTTTTAAACTTTTTTTCCCACCGGGAAAATGGATTTTCCCGACGGGCCCGCCGGGAAAACAAAAAGCCCGGCGGGCTTCGGCAGGTTACCAGGTCACTGGTAACCTGCTATTTTGAGAACATGAAAACATGTGAACATGTGAATAACATGTTCACAAGTGTTATTAACAAAAAAAATCTTGTGATCACGTGAATATAAAATCCCTGCATGGAATTGTTTTATTACAAAGGCAATATGGCTAGGACATGTTGTCCAAGTATGGTATGGCAGGCTGTAAGCCTACTTCAGTGCCATTGGATCAGAACACAAAACTTTTCGCAGATTCAAGTGAGCTTTTGGAGGACTGGGTAGCTTGCTCTACATGACCATTACTAGGAGAGACTTTAGTTATGGTGTTGGACTTGTGAGTTAGTTTATGTAGGCCCCTAGGAAGCCACACTTGGAAGCGGCTAGATGGATTCTTAGGTAAATAAAGTCCATAGTTGATTATGGACTTTTCTATGAGGCTGGTATAAAGATACATCTACATGGGTACACAGATGCTGATTGGGCTGGTAGTGTTATAGAAAGGAGATCTACCAGTGGTTTTATGTTCTCATTTGGGAGTGCTGTTGTGAGTTGGAATAGTAAGAAGCAGCCAAAAGTTGCCTTGTTGAGTATAGAAACAGAGTACATGGGTGCCGCTGTGTTAGCTTGTGAGGTAGCATGGTTTCTGAAGCTACTTGGTGATATGGGTAAGCCTGTGGAGAGGGAAGTTGTCATTTATTTGTGACAACATGAGTAGCATTCAATTGGCCAATAACCCAGTATACCATTCTAGAATGAAGCACATTGAGGTGCAATATCACTTTGTGAGGGAGAAGGTTCTAGAGAGCAGGTGATGTAGATCTGGTATATTTTAGCACATAGGATCAGGTGGTTGAAATATTCACAAAGGCATTAGGCATAGATAAGGTCCACAACTTTAGGAGCTTACTTGGAGTGTAGTGTGTGGAGTTGAGCTCAAGGGGGAGTGTTGAGATATCGAGCTCAACTAGTGCTACGGCAGACATTGATGACCCGCCTTGGTGATAGCTTCCGCATTTATGTCACTAGAATGGTTGGTTAGATTATGGTTGATATGCCGCCAATGGATGATAGTGACATCCACTTTGGAGTACTAAGGGTTATGGCATAGTTATAGCGACAGCTCATATACTCAGGTTCACACTATAGACCTATATGTTATGGGAGAGTAATTTTCCTTTATGTATCTACTCTTATCTTTTACTTATGTTGTTGTAGAGAAGAGAAGAAGATAGAATAAAATTCAGCGATCCATCTCTCTTGTGTCTTGCACTCTTTTGTGTGTGTGTGTGTGTGTGTGTGGTTGCTTGCAAAAAACTCAACCTTCCCCACATTCTCTTTATTTCTCCAACTTTTGATTCTTTTTATCACTGCCCCCTACATGGAGGTGAGTTTATTTCTAGCCCTTTGTAGTTGTATTTAGCCCTTTAACTGATAGAAGGGCCTTTTTCTTGAAAAAAAAATTATCACTTGTAGAATGTGCTGATTTTGTGGAGGTGAACTAATCTACCTATGTAGCTTCTCTACATCAAGTGAGATGGATTAATGAGAGCAATCAGGGTTTGTGTGTGTCCCTCTATTTTCTTTTCAAAACTTTAGCTTTAGTTTAATTTTTCCATTCGCTTTCACACATAAGCATTGAGTCTTCATTCCCTGGTGGTTCACTTATACAAACTTGGTCAAGAGCAAAATTATTATCATTCCTTCTCCAACATTAGTGTCAAGAGTTCTAAATGTGGTACCTAGTGGGTATAATGGCACTATAGGTCCACTCCATAAGTTTACTGAGACTTGTTCTTGTGTGGCATTTCTTGGATAAATCACTTGTTAAGTCCAATGTTGTTAGCTCAGGGGTGACATTCTTGTGAAGGGTCTCATGAAATCTAACCCCTACTTCATAAGTGATTCTAGAGGTTGAATAGGGTTTAAGGGAATCATATCACTTAGTATTACTACATCATTAGAGATCATTTCTTGGAGATTTGAAGTTATTGAGGGAGGCTTAAAAATTTGAAACTTTACTTGAGATAAATACAATGAGAGATGATAAAGTCCAGCGATGTATTCATCCAGCGGTAATGGGGTACTACCAAAATTTCTACATTCTTCTACTAAGTCTAGTTTCTCCATTATCATGGACAAGCTAAGGTGCAAGATGTAGAGAAGAATAAATGATCTAAGCTTATTTCAACTACAAATTTTCTCTTGGTTTTTAACCATTATCATGACCATAAATAAAGCTATTGGTAGGGTTGACCAAAGTAATATTCTTTGAACTCCATATACCATAACTCTTCCATATCTCTATCCAAGGCCAAATACACAAAAGTTATGCTCACCACTTCCTTAAGAGTCTCACATTCAAGTGTATGGGGACCGGTCCGATCAAGATTACAACAATTGCAGGCTGCATGTACTATGTTACATTCATTTATGATCACACTAGGAAAGTGTGGGTTTACTTCATGAAATGAACAAGATAATTGAGGTGCTTGCTCACCTTCAGAGATTTAAAGCCTTGGTTGAGAAGGAAAAGGGCATGCAAATAAACTGCCTAGGTGGGGAGGAATACTTGTCCAATGAGCTCATCCATTTCCTAAAGAAGTAGGGAATCAAGAGACAATTTACATACAGGTACACTTTGCAACAGAATGGTGTTGTAGAAAGAAAAAACATGCATATTGCAGAAGTGGCATATGCCTTGATGGCTGAAAAGAATATGCCACATAATTTCTGGGCGGTAGAAGCAGAAGCAACTACTGTGTACATTATGAACAGGACACCCACTTCAGTTGTTTATGCTATGATGCTTGAATAGAAGTTTACAAGCATAAGACTAGATGTGTCTCACTTAAAAGTGTTTGGGTGTATTGTACATGCATATGTTCCTAAGTGAGAACAAAGTTAGATCCAAAGGTGGAGAAATGTATCTTTTTTGGTTATGATATGGAACAGAAAGGTTATAGATGTTATAACCCTAACACTCATAAGATTCAAGTAAGAAGAGATGTTTTTTTAAGAGATCAGCAGTAGCAGTGAACACAACAAAAGGTGCATGTCTAAGAAGTGCTGATGCTGCACCACATGTAGAGAAGAAATCACAAGTTCTTAGAGGACCTGGAGAATCCTCTAGTAGTGGATCCAATGTTAGCCTATGGTCACGAGGTTGAGGAAAGATGTAGGTACACATGTATCAAGCAAGGGGAAGAAAAAGTATATCAACCCTTTGTGCTCGATTTGTCAGCAGGTCACTCATATGTTGATGGTGGTGACTCTAGCAGCTTTGAGAAGAGCCTATGAGAGGAGCTTGGCATTCCATCTGTGGTTACTCTTGGTGTAAGGAGAAGGAGACCTATTTTAAGGACAACTTGTAGTGATCCAGGTGTATGGATGTCTATGAGGGTTAGGTACTCAGTTGTTGACAGGTTGAGATATGATGTATATAGATCCCATCATTATGCTTAAATGGTTAAAGCCATACAGGAATTGGAGCCCACTTTTTTTTTTGAGAAGGCACTTGGAAATAAGAAATGGCAAGATGCCATGAATGAGGAGATGGTGCAGGGGTATAAATGCAACATGGGAGTTATTTCCTTTTCCTAAGGAAAAGAAGGAAGTTGGATGTAAGTGAGTGTATAAAGTCAAGCATAACGCTGATGGTTCAGTGAGAAGGTATAAGGCAATATTGGTGGCCAAAGGCTATGCACAGACTTATGACATTGACTATGAAGAGAAATTCAGCTTGGTTGCAAGAATGGGAACCGTGAGAGCTGTCATTGATATGGCTACAACAAAGGGTTGGTCTTTACATCATTAGATGGATGTAAAGGGATGTAAAGAATTCCTTTTTACATGGTGATTTGCAAGAATACGTTTACATGATGCAGCCATCAGGTTATGAGAGTGATGCACACCTAAGATTTGTGTGCAGGCTATGCAAAGCCTTGTATGGCTTAAAGCAGGCACCTAGAACATGGTCAAACAAGATCAGGGAGTATCGTGTATGGCTTAAAGCAGGCACCCAGAACATGGTCAAACAAGATCAGGGAGTATTTTGTTACCATTGGATTTTCGATTTCCAATGCAAATTTTTCACTTTATATGGAAAAGATAGATAGAGGGATCATGCTATTAGTCATCCATGTGGATGACTTGATTATCACAAGTGATAGTGATGTTAACGTACATGAAGTCAGGAGGCTTTTGAAGCAAAAGTTTGAGATGAAGGATTTGCATGAGCTGCAGTATTTCTTGGGCATAGAGGTGGTGAGATCACTTCATTGCATTTTATTATTGTTGAGGAAATATGGCTAGGACATGTTGTCCAAGTATGATATGGTAGGCTGTAAGCCTATTTCAGTGCCATTGGAGCAGAACACAAAGCTTTACGAAGATACAGGTGAGCGTTTGGAGGACCCCACTACATACAGGCGCATAGTGTGGGTAACTCGATCTACATGACCATTATTACGCCAAACTTGAGTTATGCTATTAGACTTGTGAGTTAGTTTATGTAGGCCCCTAGAAAGCCACACTAGGAAGCGGCTAGATAGATTCTTAGGTAAATAAAGTCTATAGTTTATTATGGACTTTTCTATGAGGCTGGTATAGAGATACAACTATGTGGGTACACAGATGCTGATTGGGTTGGTATTGTTGTAGAAGGAAATCTACGAGCGGTTTTATGTTCTCATTTGCGAGTACGTCTATGAGTTGGAGTAGTAAGAAGCAACCAATAGTTGCCTTGTCGGAGAGTATAGAAACAGAGTACGAGGGTGCTGCTATGTCAGCTTGTGAGGTAGCTTGGTTTTAGAAGCTACTTGGTAATATGGGTGAGCTTGTGGAGAGGGAAGTTGTGATTTATTATAGATCAGGTGGTTGACATATTCACAAAGGCATTGGGCAAAGAGAAGCTCCACAGGTTTAGGAGCTTACTTGGAGTGCAGTGTGTGGAGTTGAGCTCGAGGGGGAGTGTTGAGATATCGAGCTCAACTAGTGCTAAGGCAGACATTGATGACTCGCCTTGGTGATAGATTCCACATTTATGTCACTAGAATGGTTGGTGAGATTATGGTTGATATGTCGCTAGTGGTGGATGACAATGATATCCACTTTGGAGTACTAGAGTTATGGCATAGTTATAGCACCAACTCCAGATGTTAACTAGACCACTTTGTATGTTATGGGAGAGTACTTTCCCTTTTTTTTTTCTTTTTTTTTTTCCGAGAAAAGATCCTTTCATTAGTTATGTAAAAAACGCCCGTAGGGCTACAAAAGAGATCCCTCCTGCTCCTAACAGAGAGAAGAGCAGTGAATACATCATGGCAGCCCGGGAGACTCTCCCTAGGTGCTGCAAAATACAAGCATCAGTCTAAAGGACTGAGCGGCTAAATCATACAATGGGGGGGGGAAAGAGCCAAACAGGTGGCCTGTAGTGCCAACGGGGGATCCCGTGTGTAGGGTGTAGAACGGGCCGCAGTGCCAAGTGGTATGAAAGGCCTGGCGCCGTAAGATCGCCTCATCCGAGTCTCCCCGGATGCGGTCGTACTGTCCTCGCAGGGTGTGGATCAACTCCTGCCAAATCCCCCGAACAGTCTCTGCTGGTGGCTCCAATCTCCCCTCAAAGGCCGTGAAGCACCGGGCCCTCCAGGTGAACCAGATGGTGAGGCTGCTGAGGAGCTCCCATCGTAAATCCCTCTCCTGTGTCCAGCTGGCGGACGAGAAATCCGGTGCCGGAACCAGGCGAGGCTGGCCCCTAATAAATCTGATGGCCTGACTGCCCTGCTCCATCTCATAGCCCATAGCAGGCCCTGACGAAGTCGACCAAGCAGCGGCACCCCACGTAAACATACCCTCTGGAGAGAGGGGGGCCAGAATACGCAGCATCCGCAGCCAAATCTGCTGTGCCTGAGGGCAGTCCCAAAGGCAATGTCTCTGTGTCTCCATAGGGTGGCCGCATCGGCGGACGCAGGCCGCCGGAAGACCGCTATAAACAAGCCAAGTGCCTACTGCTGAGCCCCTGTGGGTGGGCGACCAGCCATTGAAAAGCCGAGATCCTGCGGGCCTGTCGACTAGCCCATAGCCGAGCCCAGAAATCCTCCAGGAACTCCTGTGATAGTCCCTGCAATCGCCAATGCCCCGCTGCCGCCGCTGGAGAAACCGTCCTCCTCGCCGTCAAGATATGCCGTCCCAACCTAACAGTATACTGGAAAAATGTGATCTCTATGGCCTCAAGGGATGCATAAGGATCATGCCACTCGTACTCTCCGGGGTCCCACTGCAGCCGGGCCAAGGGGCGCGCTGCATATGCCCATATGCGCCAATCCGGGAGCACGTCAGCAGGGTCGGGGTCAATATGCCACTTCCGAGAAGCGGCAGCCACTACCCGAATCCTCTGAAAGGTGCACTCTGCAACCAAAGGCGACTCCACCTCCACTCTCTGGAGTCTGCCCTCATCCTGAATCTCATAATAGAGGCATCTGCCATCCTCAGTGCTAGCTCTGACAGCAATCAGGATCTCCAACTGTGTAAAGGCTCCCATCCACCATGGGGCCACTGGCTCGAGAGGTGTGAACCACTCCTCTGAAAGTGCCTCCTGAATATCATCCCTCATAATCAATCCCCCTCTGAAGTGACTCAGCCTCTCCACCTGGGTCTCCTCTGGTAGACTGTAGAAAGCCTGCCAGTCTCCAAAACTACGAGCTGGGCCTGCCGCTAAAGGTCCCCAGGCTAGACGAGGCCGAGAACCCAGCATATGACCCTGCTCTATACGAACCACTGGGCTCCAGATGAGCGGCTGCCTGGCCCGCTCCTCAACACAAGAAGGAGGCTGCTGAGAGAGCCCCGGTCTCAGCAGCTCCCAAGCTCTCAGGATACTCAAAGCAAATCTGTCCTCCCATCCTCTACTGAGGCCTGTCCTCCTCATCTCTATGAAGATCCAGCGAATCTCTGGTGCCCAAGTACCCCCTGCAGGAGGCGCCCGGGCCTGCAGTCGCTGCAAGAGGAGCTCTTTCCAAGGCTCAGCGCCTGGAAGCAACCCCCGAACAATAAGCTTCCCCAATAAGGCTCTACTCTGATCGACTGGATCTATAATGCCCAAACCGCCCTGAGCCAGCGGAAGTGTAATAACTGCCCATGCAACCTTTGCCCGAGCTGGCTGACCGTCCCGCCCAGACCACAGAAAGTTCCTGATCAGCCTCTGTACCTGGCTGATGCAAGAGCTCGAGAAAATCCAGCAAGACGTAATGTACCACATAGTCGCTAACAGCACCTGATTTGCCACCACCACCCTCCCAGCCAAGGATAGTCGAGCTGTACTCCAATACAATAGCTTCTTCCGAATGCTCAGAAGAAGCGGGGCAATCTGCTGCTCAGGTGACAAATCGAGGCCAATCTGGCATCCCAAATACCGCACTGCTGTGCCGGGAGGAATCCATCTAAAACCGGGGTCCGGACTCCATGCCGGAGTGGGAGCACTACTGATCCAAAAGGCCACTGTCTTGCGCCAATTGATCAATGCTCCCGAAGCTGCACTAAAAACCTGGAGCGACTGCTCTGCCCGAATAAGATTGGCCTCTTGGCCATGCAAAAATAAGCCCGTGTCATCTGCAAACTCAGCATCAAGCAAATCCTCCCCCCGGACTGGGAGCTGAAGTCCTCTCAAACCAACCTCCTCTGCCGACAAATACATACTCATAGCCTCCGCAAAGAAGAGAAAAAGGAAAGGGGCGAGAGGACACCCCTGACGGACTGATCTGGTCAGCTCAAAACTCGGCCCCCGACCTCTTGCAATCAGCACCTGGCTGCGAGCTGTGGAATACAAAGCTGCCACCCCTCTGATCCATCCTGGCTCAAAGCCCAGGCATAGCATAGTGCCCTCTAAGAATCCCCAATCAACTCTATCGTATGCCTTCTCAAAATCGAGAAGCATCACGACCAAGTCCTCGCCAAGAAACCTATCTCGGGCCGTCGCCTCCCAGAAAGTAAAGATGTTGTCAAGGATACTGCGCTCCTTGACAAATCCTGTCTGAGTAGCATGAATCAACTCCCCCAGGAAGGGCTGGATCCTCAAACTCAAGGCCTTTGCCAAGACCTTGTAGACAGTATTGAGGATCGTAATAGGCCTCCAATGCCGAATATCATCTGATACTCCCTCCCCCTTGGGGATAAGATAGATCAAGCCCTCTGAAAAGCTCTGCGACATCACCCCAGTGTCCAAAACATGCTGAAAGCCCCTGCGGAGGCCTGGCCCCAAAAGGTCCCAATAGCGCATAAAAAAGGCCGGCGTCAGTCCGTCCTCCCCTGGGCAACTATGTCGCGGCAGGACCCTCAAGGCCTCGGCAAGCTCAGTCTCTGACAGAGGCGCACCTAAAACTGTGCGCATATGGTCTGTGACCCTCCTCTGCACATGGGCCCACACAGTCTGTCTGCATACATCTCGATCCTCAGTGGCTGGCTCTGCTGAAAGCAAGTCACTATAAAAAGCAGTGGCAATGTCTCTGATCTCCCCGAGCTCAGTAGCTATCGATCCATCCGGTCTACCAAGCTGGCGAACCCCTGCTCGCGCATGACGGGGTCCAGTGATCTCAAAAAACTCCCCAGTCACTCTATCACCAAGCTGCGTCCACTGAGAGGCCTGACGACGATAGTAAAACTCATGTCTCTGCTCCTCTGCCTCTCTAACCTCCTGGCGGGCCTGGCTCAGCTGGGACGCCACCCACTCACATGCTGGCTGCTGCTCCTGAAGGCGCTGTAGCGAAGCAAGGCTGCGTCTCAGCCGTTGCTCCCGCTCTCGAATCTCTCCAGTCGTGTCAAAGCTGCAGCGTGCAGAAAAGAGCTAAGATCAATGAGTCCCTGGGCACACTGGCCCGCTGCATCCTGGTCAGAGCACTGACTATCATGCCAGATCCTCTCAATGTCCTCAGCGAGACTGGGGTCTGCAAGTACCCGCTCTGGGATCCTCAACTGCAAGCTGGGCTCCCGTGTCCCCTCCTCCAAAGTCAATATAACTGGCGCATGATCTGAAAATGAGGTGCCAGCAAGAATGCCGACGGAGCCCCCTCGCTCCCCCAACCAATCGCCCACATAAAAGCGATCAATCCGAGATAGATTAGTCCCTCCCTGCCGGCGATCCGACCGAGAGAAACTAAGACTGTCCTGAGACCGGGAGAAAGCCCCATGCTGCCATGCATCAGTGATCCTCAGTGACATGCAAAACCGGTCCCAAGCTGCAAGCTCCGTGTCGTGCACTGTAACATGACTGCCTCCCACCCTATCTGCCGGGTCCTCAAGCATGTTGAAGTCTCCCCCAACACACCAATGTGCGGCCTCTGGCAATGCATCTATGACCTGAGTCTAGAACTCTGCTCTGGCACTAGCATGATTGGGCGCATAGATGTTGAGCACACCCAATAGCTCATCATGCATCCGCAGAATGACATACTGTGCTCTACCAGGCACAATGATCCCTCGATCCACAATGGCCTGCCGCCATGCATCTGCAATAACCATGCATACTCCTCCCTGTCCACCCAAAGGACCAAACCCTGCAGACCAGAAAGTATCCCATCTACCAGGCATCACCGAACCATATCTCCGGATCCTGCTCTCACCCAAGTGGTGCTCCTGCATCATCAGAATGTCAATGCTGCCACCAACCAGGCATCTCTGTAGCTCCTGCCTCAAGCAGCCTCGATAGCGTATAAAGTGTGCTCCACCAAGGCCCTGTACATTCCATGAGATGATCCTCATGGATGTCCTACTGAGGTGGATGCTGTCTCAGCCGTGCGGCGAGCCTTCGCAAGCGGCTTGGATGGAGAGTAGTCCCCATCCGAACGGCTGCGAGTCTGCCCACCCGGTGTACTGCAAGAATCCCGGATCAGGCGCCAGTGGCTGTGACCCATGGCGACTGCCTCCTGCTCTGACATAGTAACCTCGTGTATACTCACATATCCTGGGTCGCGTGCCAAATCTGCAACTATGCGCACGACCAAATGCCGAATCCCGGATGAATCCACACTCCCGGGATCCAAGAAAAAATGAGCCAACTCCCAAAGTCGGCCTATCACATCTGTAACCTCCAAATCGCTCATGTGATGAGAAAACTCAACTGCCTGAGTCTTCAACGTGCTGAGAGCGAGCTCTAGAGTCCACTCCCAGTCACAAGGTCCACATAGAGGGAACGAGAAGGCCACCGCTGAGTCTAGTGCCTCCTCCCCGCGGGCCGGAGGTATCACTACATGCACTCGGATGGGTGCTGGCTCATGGGGGCCCTCGGCTCCAAAAAGCCGTGTAAAGGTATAATCAAACGCCTCCGAGCGCTGACGAATGCTGAGGCGACTCAGCCGACTGCGGATAGATGAAATCCGTGAGGCCCTAATCGGCATAGGTCTCCTCTGTGATGCTCGAGCGAGGTCAGTGCTCAGCGCCCTCCGGACTGCAGGTGAGCGCCAGGGAACTGCCTGGACCTCCCGAGAAGGCGAGGCGGGCGGAGGGGGAGGAGGGGGAGGCGAGGGAGGAGGAGAGGGAGCCGCAGCCGAGACCGGAGCGGGGGCGGGAGGAGGCGATGGTGGACGTGAGGCGGTGGGAGGGGGTGGGTGTGGGGGAGGTGAAGGAGGGGGAGCTGGCATCTCCTGGTCCTCGGTCGCTGCAGGGGTCTCCTCCTGAAGGGGAGCAAATCTGTTCCTCACGGGAACCCAGTGAGGCTGAGACTGTGGCTGCTGCTGCAGCGGTATCTGGGCGTGCTGCTGTGGCTGTCTCCCTCGACGGCGCCCCTGTCCAGGCTGCCACTCCGAGGTCTCTGAGGCCTGAGCAGGTGTCCCTGAAGCTGCCTGCCGAGCCGAATCTGTGGGCGGGCCATCCGTGGCCTGCTGCTGTGGTGAGGGCCGAGGTCTCCTGCGAGGGCAGGCCTTGGCCAAATGACCGACCTGTCTGCAAATGAAGCACTGGTTTGGGAGCCCCGAGAACTCCACTCTCTGATCTATCCACCCCCCCCCTATCCTAGGTAGCTGAATGACCTTAGGAAGGGAGGAGATGTCAGATACCAACACTCTGACCGAAGGTAGCCCAGCTGCTCTGGCCACCACTGAAGCTGCTGAGGGGCCCGTCTCAAGAACCGAGCCCACCAATGCTCCGAGCCTGGAGAGGAGCGGAAGATACTCCCGGCGGAGACCAGGGAAACAAACTGTAATATGGAAGAGGCGCTCTCCCTGCTCCGCCGCTGCTGGGTCAAATCCATGCTGCCAAGGCCTGAAGAAAGCCCGAGCACCCCTGATATCCAGAGGACTCATGGCAAGGACCTTGGCAACGCTCTGGGCGGCCTCGAACTCGATCTGATAATGTCCCCGGCCCAAGAGCTGTACATCCAGGATCTTGCCCACATCTGCAAGAAGGCGGGCCTGAAGAAGATCCCTGATCTCCCCTCTGCTGGGGCGAGTGCCGACTATACGGCAGATGGTGGAGTGAGCCTGAAGGCGCTCCACCTCTGCGGTGAGGCTCGCTTCCTCTTTCGGCGAAAGAGAAAGCCTGATGGGGATGACCTCGGGGGCGGGCGAGGGGGCTGCAGAAGAGTCCCTCTGAGGCGAGGCGGGAGGAGTCTCCATCAGAGTCTGAAGCTCAAGCGAAGGCGAGGCGAAAGCGGAAAACCTGCAAGAAGCGGGCTGCACACCAAGAGGCGGAAGGACGGATGACGATGAGGAAAAAAAACAAAAACCCCTAAGGGGGGAAAACAGCACGACAGAGGAGGGAGGGGGGGGGCGAAAATCGGAGGAGAGGCCCAGAGGGGGGGGCGGCGACAACGCGAGAAGGAAGGGGGCGGGGCGCTGCTGAAGGGCGGCGGGCGTGAAGAAGCGAAGAGGCGGGGGGGGGGGCGAACTGGCGGCAGCGGGTAGGGAGGGCGAACAGGCGGCAGCGGGGAGGGAGGGCGAAATGGCGAAGAGGGGAGGGGGGCGAACTGGCGAAGAGGGGGGGGAGGCGCAGCAGCGAGGAAGGAGGGGGGGTGGCGCAGCAGCGAGGAAGGAGGGGGGGGGCGCAGCGGCGAACAGAGGGGACAAGCGGGGGGCGGGAGGAGAGAAGGGACGCGAGGAGGAGGGGGGGAGTGAAGGCGCGCAGAGCAGGGGGAGTCGGGAGCTTCAGCGAGCGAATCAAAACCAGTAGGATTTTAGTTGAAAGCCGAGTTTCTGTCCAGAGTACTTTCCCTTTATGTATGTACTCTTGTCTTTTAGTCATGTTGTTATAGAGAAGAGAAGAGGATAGAAGAAAATTCAGCCATCTCTCGTGTCTTGCACTCTTTTGTGTGTGTGTTACCAAGAATAATATCTACCAATTCGTCGCCTTCCAAAATTAATAGCATCTTGTATTTCCAACCACAAAATCCTTGGCCTTGGAAAAGAGGAACAGAACACTGCCTAGAAGGAAATCCGTTAACAAGTATGGTGTTATCCATGTCGGGTTGTGAGAACACATACAAGATAAGATCGCAGAACTTGCAGACCATGTACGAGTTGTTGTGAGAAACGTAACCAAAATAGGCATGCACCAAACGACGAGCATAAAGTGATCGTGTAAAGAATAGAATGTGAACCAAAATTAGAACTCTAAAAGAGGAGACTCGTATCTCATGCATGTAAGCAAACTTAGAGGTCCATAAAACACAAAAATAATAATAAGAAAAAGCACCACGTTAAGAAAAAGCACCGTGTTATGACAGAACTTGCACGGCAAGTTTTGTATCTAATTGTAGCTTGTACAGCAAGCATCCATCTGAAGATTTCATGGAAAGCTTTGACGATCAAATCCTGCTTATGACTCAGAGACAACTACCTGTTTACTCTCACAAAGAACCTGTTTTACTGTTTTAGATGCAGTTTGCCTGAACTATCCTAACTTTTGACTCAGAACTCAGATTGACAAACCGTTTTGATAGGATTCACTAGCACTGTACCATCTACACACCAGTACCTAGTTTTGGTTTTAAGGACGTGATTAAGAAACAATTCTAATTACAACATCTGGAGCTATAAAATCATGTAGCCAACATATAATCAAAGAACCAATACACCCTATGTTGAAATTTGAGCAAAATGATGAGCTATGGTGGATCATACACTAGAATCAACATCATTAACAAAGTGATTAGCAAATGATTAAGATGTAATTAGTGAATAATTAGCACATAGATTAATGTAGGCATGGATACTCAAAAACTAGCAAATTCTCATTAGGGCTATGCCTCAATTTATAGTGTTTACATCAAGCATCAAATCCCATTGATTTCTCCATGATTCACTCCCAGAATATCTCCACCTTTTGCCTGATTCTCTCCACCTCTTCTCTTTTCCCAGATTATCTCCCATAATATCTCCACACTCCTAAATTCCCTCATGCTACCCATTATTCTCTCCCAGTAGATTCTCCTAACCTTTTCATAGGTTCTTTCACAGTTACATCTCCTCTTTTACAGCCTCTATCCAAGAGCTTGTTCCCGCACACACCCTATTCACTTGTATATTTCAACACCTCCCCTCAAGTGAATAATCCTAACACACCTGGACCCTGTATCAAGTTTCCCTCTTACTTGATAGCCCGCGACCAGTGCCTCAAGTCCCTAAACTCCATAGTCCTTGACACTCTCTCTCTCTATGTGTCCAAGGCTACTATAAGTGCCCGCGACCTTGACTAAAGTGCTCACACATACATCTCTCTACCACATGGCCTACATCATCGGTGGCTCAGAGGTGGTTTTACTTTGTTGGGGCAGGTTACATTGGGTTGTGGGGTCTCTCTCTCTCTCTCTCTCTCTCTCTCAGAGATTTTCACATGGCTCCTCACTCTTTGGAGCCTCACATCTTCTCTTGTCTTTAGTCTTCTTCTCGTGGCAGCATCTCTCCACACGTCCGTCTCTTCTTTCAGTCTTCTTGGGGCAGCTTCTCTTCTCGTGTCCATGTCTTCCTTCAGATCTTCTTCTCGGTGTGGATCCTCTTCTTGGGAAGAGATATTCTTCTTCTTTCATGGTTGGGGCCATGAGCTCGTCCGTCAGGTCATTTTGCTCCATGTGAGCAACATGTTTCAGTGTTTTGCTGACAGTTCCTTTGGGTTTTTGATGTTTATCTTTTGTCATTATGCAATGTGCCCAATACATAATGCGTATAGCATTCATTTTCATGCACATTCCAAATGCAAATCTGGCTGTGAATAATCTTGAATTTGAGTGAGATTTACAGGCATTAACCAAGGGTTAAATGCAAAATGATGATTTTCACAAATTTATCAGCACAATTTTACCAGAAATTACATTAAATCAAGGGTAACCAATTTGTACGGGATGGTTAGAGTATCAAACCAACTCTGATTTGCAATCTGAAGCTATAGGGATCTGTATCAGATACCTAATGGTTAATTTGAACCCTCAATTGCACCAAAATATAGTGATTAGCACTGATTAATCACTGATTAGCAAATTAATGCTCTGGTTTGTGTGCAGAAAACAGAGTATGCGGGGAGTCCAGATCTGGTGCCTTCCACTTCAAATGAGCTCAAATGCTTTCAAAGGCATCAATAGCAATGAGTCTAGTAGAGGATTAAGCCAAGAAACACAAGATTTGACCAAATAATGAAAGCTTAATCTTTGTTTTACCAAAGTCACCTGCAGATTTGATGAAGAGCTTCGATCTCACTGTAGACTTGATGAAATTGAATTCTGTCTTCACCAGCTTGTAGAGCATGCTTGATTACCCCTTGGGCTAGGAGGAATTGAAGCAATTTGATTGGAGCAAGGAGAAATCTGCAGTTCCCTTCAAAAAAAACGCGCCGGCCAAAAACGTAAAATCTGCTTCGTTTCTGCGCGGTTTGCTACGCCGTCTTGCTGAGCTTGAAGCTAGAGATGTTAGCTAGCTTGTGTATAAAGCTTGTGCCCTAATTTTATGTGTGCAAGAGGTGCTAGAGATCCTCCACTGGCTGGGGGTGAAGGGGAAGGTGAAAAACTCACTAAAAATTTGATTTTTTTGCTAATCTTCTACTAATCCTAATTCTTTCACTAATGGACTCATAAACCTAATTGATTCTAGGCATGGCTCTGATACCATGTTGAAATTTGAGCAAAATGATGAGCTATGGTGGATCATACACTAGAATCAACATCATTAACAAAGTGATTAGTAAATGATTAAGACGTAATTAGTGAATAATTAGCACATAGATTAATGTAGGCATGGATACTCAAAAACCAGCAAATTCTCATTAGGGCTATGCCTCAATTTATAGTGTTTACATCAAGCATCAAATCCCATTGATTTCTCCATGATTCACTCCCAGAATATCTCCACCTTTTGCCTAATTCTCTCCACCTCTTCTCTTTTCCCAGATTATCTCCTAGAATATCTCCACACTCCTAGATTCCCTCTTGCTACCCATTATTCTCTCCCAGTAGATTCTCCTAACCTTTTCACAGGTTCTTTCACAATTACATCTCCTCTTTTACAGCCTCTATCCAAGAGCTTGTTCCCGCACACACCCTATTCACTTGTATATTTCAACACCCTACACAAAACTATTACCAAATATCAATCTTGTAAGACATGAAATCATAATCATAAATTGAACAAGAAGACGTAGATTCTTCCCTTATGATTAATCTTGTAAGACATGAAATCAATCTTGTAAGACATGAAATCATAAATTGAACAAGAAGACGTAGATTCTTCCCTTATGATTAGAATTTCTCTGATACCATGTTGAGAGAGGGAGAGAGACGAGACAAGAGACACCACATACGCTCCACAAGAATGAATCATATTAGTTACAAGTCACACATATATATAGGCAAGACATAGAGTGAGTTAGGGCTAGCTATATATAGCTCCAACAGTAATAGAATTTCATAAGGATAGGGGTTCATCTTCTTGTATGATATTCCCTTTGATTATAAACAACATCATGGTCATATATAAAGTTTCTCTAAGTATCAACCATGGCTACAATAGGTGTTGAAAACAGTATGCATGTGGAACCAATAGTGTCTTTGCTCAACATCAGTAGGAAAGTGCTCGAAGTGTCATGTTGAGGTAATCCTTTCTCATGTCATGCATAGTTTGATAATAAAAGAAAAGGCTATCATGTCTTCGTGAGCCAGTCCGATAAGCTCAAAACACCATATAAACCAGTTGTAGATATTTCTCAATTCATTTGAGCATAAGGAGTGTTCTTATAAGGCCAAGTAATCCATCTCATAACCCACAATCACTGATCTTATAAGTCTATCGTATGAATTAAAAACTTGTTTCAAATATAATCTAACAATCATTCTTGAAAAGAGACACTCAAACATGGTTTAAAATCCTTTTTCCTTTACAAACTGACACTAGGTTTCCACCCTTACTCCTAATAATTCTAGATAGAATGCAAGGGTAAAATAGTGCTCGTACATGGACAAGAGGGCCAAGAGGTCTTTCCACATGCTCACTATTATTAAAACCAAGGGTACCTCCTTTCTAGAGTCTAAAGCAAATGTGTCTCATAATCCTTTTATTTCTAAGTTCTGAGACTACTTTAAGGATGATCTACCGTTGGTTTACCTAAGTCCCATCCACAAGATCATAAAATTGAGATAACTCTTGGAAGGATTTTTGCCATGTAAAGCTCCTTATCAAGTTAACATGCTTGAGTAGAAAGAGATTAAGAAACAAGTAGAAGAATTGTTAGAGAAAGGACTGATTAGATTCGGCAGTTCTCGAGTTTGTGCGCTAGTTCTTCTCATTAAAAAGAAGAATGGGACATCTCGAATGTGTATTAATTTATTGTGTTTTAAATAATATTACTATAAAGAATCAATATTTAGATACCACGAGTGCATGACTTGCTAGACAAGCATAAGGGAGCACTTGTTCAGTGTAACACAAAATTGACCTAAAGTCTAGTTACCATCATATTCATATGGATGAAGGAGACATTTTCAAGACTACTTTTAGAGCCCAAACTTGTCATTATGAGTTTTTAGAAATGTCGTTTGGTTTGACTAATGCTCTAGCTACTTTCAATAGAATGATGGATATAATATTCTTGAAATATCATTTTTTTGGTAGTGTTTTTTGATGATATATTAGTTTTTAGTAAGAATTCTCAAGAGCATGAGTAACATTTAGAAAAAGTGTTCTCACTTCTTCAAGAGAATCAACTCTATGTTAATCCTGATAAGAAAATTTTTTTAAAAGAGAAAATTACAAACTTAGGATATATTGTATTTGTTGATGGTATTTGATTAGACCTTAAAAAGATTGAAAGCATTTTTAATTGGCCTAAACCATGTGATATTCACTAACTTTGATCCTTTTCTTAGCATGTGTAGTTAGTCTAGGAAGTTTGTTAGAAATTTGGCATATATTGCACATCTTTTAACTGAACTTCTTAAGAGAGATAGACACTTTGACTGGAATACTAGACATGACCATTCCTTTTTTGAGCTTAAGAAAGCATTGTCACATGTATAAGTTCTCACATTATTTGATTTTCAATGACCATTCTTTGTAGTAGTTTCTGATGCAAGTGGGCAAGGTTTTGGTACTATTCTCATGTAAAATGGACATCCCATTGCCTATGAGAGTTGTAAGCTTAAACCAACACAAAAAAAAATTATAGTATATATGATAAAAATTAGCTATTGTTGTACATACTTTGAGACTTATCGAATCATATTTTTTAAATCAAAATTGACCAACAAATCATTCATCATTTGTTGACCCAACCTTTGATTTTTGACTGGCAAATCAAATCTTAGGGGGTGCACTATACTAAGAGACCCTATGTATCACGTGCGTTCAAATGGTATTAAAAAAACCCCTTGTGAATTTTTCATTGAATAAAATGACCCTTTCTTAGCATGTGTGGTTACTGTATGAAGTTTGTTAGAAATTTTGCATATATTGCACATCTTTTAACTGAACTTCTTAAGAGAGATAGACACTTTGACTGGACTACTAGATAGGACCATTCCTTTTTTGAGCTTAAGAAAGCATTGACACATGCATAAGTTCTCACGTTATCTAATTTTCAATGACCATTCTTTGTTGTAGCTTCTCATGTAAGTGGGAAAGGTTTTGGTACTCTTCTCATGTAAGACAAGCATCCCATTGCCTATGAGAGGTGTAAGCTTAAATCAACATAAAAACATTATAGTACATATGATAAAAATTAGTTATTATTGTACATACTTTGAGACTTTGGAAACATTATTTAATGAAATCATATTTTTTAAATCAAAATCGACAACAAATCATTCATCATTTGTTGACCCAACCTTTGCTTTTTGACTGCCATATCAAATCTTAGGGGATGCACTACTAAGAAACCCTATGTATCATGTGCGTTCAAATGGTATTAAAAAAACCTCTTACCTGTGAATTTTTCATGAATAAAATGACCCCTTGTTTTATGGAATTATCGATTTTTCTCAAAATCAAATAAAAATAACCCCCTTAGTAAATGTATTTATGTAAATTTACCTCAAAATTTTGAATTAAAAAACCCCTTCATTTCAACTCACGTGGTATTAAATGTTTTTTTAAAGGTGAACCCTTCATTTATCTAGAGTTTTGATCCAATATTAACTAGGGAAGAGAAACGTGGTGCCAGATGCTTTAAGTAGACATTCTAATATCCACATCATCTCTATGAGTGAGAGTGAACCCTTAAGTTCTATGAGAGTCCTATGAGCATGACCATAATTTCTATAATATTTGGATCAAGCTTAGCGATAATAATTGGAACCCTATTAGTGATTATTTGTGTCATGATGGTTACCTTTTCTTTTAGAAGAGATTTTGTCTTACAGTCCTTTCAAATAGTTTATATTTGAGGAAATATGTCAACCACCATACATGGGTTATCAAGATGTTTTTGCTACTTTATAATTATTGTCAAGAGAATTATTTTAGTCTTATATTAAATAAGATGTAGCAAAGTTTGTGGTTGAATCTTCTATTTATGAGAAAAATAAAACCAAAAGTTATAAAGGTAAGACCCAAGGACTTCACACCTCTCTAGGTGATCCCTAATGATACTTGGGAACCGATATCAATGGACTTCATTGTGGATTTTCCTACTACATTCGATCATAATGTTTTCATGGGGTAAGTACATTTATCTTCTGTAGTTTGCATAAAATAATACTCCTCATTTGGCTAACTGGTCGAGCAGCTACCTTGGATCTGATTAGATCCTATGTTGCCCACAACAACCTAGTTCATGGGATAAGTACAT
The DNA here is from genome assembly GCF_041138505.1 of Cibotium barometz. Lineage (NCBI taxonomy): Eukaryota > Viridiplantae > Streptophyta > Polypodiopsida > Cyatheales > Cibotiaceae > Cibotium > Cibotium barometz. The sequence continues at coordinate 30,809,115 of NC_141067.1, forward strand.
TATTCATCTTCTGCAGTTTTGTATACAATAATACTCCTCATTCAGCTACTACTGGTCGAGCAGCTACCTTGGATCTGATTAGATCCTATGTTGCCCACAACAATTTCATGGGATAAGTACATTATTCATCTTCTGCAGTTTTGTATACAATAATACTCCTCATTCAGCTACTACTGGTGGTTGAGCACCTTTTGAGATCATATATGGAAAAGCTTTGCCTATCCTAGCTATAGGACTTTCTCACAAAATCAAAGCTACTGATCAATTCACTATCGATTTTAGTCGCATTTTAAGTGAGGTTATACATTTTATTACACATGCTCAAGAGTAATATGTTAAGAAAGCAAATCACAAATGCAAAGATATCTCTTTTAAAATTGGAGATTATGTATTTCAACTGATTTGAGTCACATTTTAGATGAGGTAAGACATTCTATTACACATGCTCAAGAGGAAGCAAATTGCAAACGTAAAGCTATCTCTTTTGAAATTGGAGATTATGTATTTATGAGAATTGAGAAATGTCGACTTAAGAATGTTGAGAAATTTCCAGCTATTAAGCTCGCCTCAAGATTTTACAGAACTTTAAGGTTATTCACAAACTTAATGATGTTTCTTAGATATTAGAATTACTTTCTTATTGGCAGATTCATTATTCATTTCATGTTAGTCTACTCAAACCTTTCAAGGAATCACTTTCCACTCATCTTGTGTATGAGGATCTACCTCTTATTTGAAGGTGAGAAAGAAGTTTTGATTCAAGATACTATCATTGACCAACAGATTACAGTGACCCATACTAGCAATTAAGGTATTAAATATTTCTTGGCTTCCAAAAAAACACGCTCATGAAGATACAAGATAGGTGCCTAAGAAATATTTTCGTGCCTTCCCTAAGATCCTCTATTCATTTTAACAAACCCACAATCAAGGACAATTGTAAACTCAAGCAAGAGGGAATGTTATGAAAATTATTTGTAATCCCTCTTAAAAATATGATTATATCCTCTTAGATAATTTAAGGATTCCTAGATCATCTTTGTGTCATACCAAATTATGTTAATATCATGGGCAATGCCATTTCAAATATTAATACATTTGGTACACATTGACATATATTTTTGGCTTCCTATGTTTATTGTAATTGGTTTGTATCGTAGGATGATTCCTCGAGTAAAAAGTAATAGTTATTATTCTTGAAAGGCATTCATTATTTTGGACAAGCTTTGTATTTATGTGATAGCTTGTGCACATCCATTTATTTATTTCTACAAGCTTAGACATGAAGCATTGTAAATATTTATTTCTTAAAGCTTAAAAGCTTTCTCCTATCTCCAAGTAATGTAATATTTTAAGAGATCTCTATTTTGAGTAAAGACAGTCGAGTGCTATGATCTATCTTGGCAAGTGAATGCTTAAAAATACTAATGTGTGGGTAATAGGCTAGACTCATGGTGAGGGAAATGTTTGTGTCATACAAGAGCTAAGAAATTTTCCTATATTTTTCATCAGAGATTTACAGAGAGAAAGCAAGAGAGAACACAAGTTTTGTGTGTGTGTGTGTGTGTGTGTGTGTGTGTGTGTGAGAGAGAGAGAGAGAGAGAGAGAGAGAGAGAGAGAGAGAGAGAGAGAGAGAGAGAGAGAGAGAGAAAGTTGTAGGTGTGAAAGATAGGGAAAAGAGAAGTGTGTGTGTGTGTGTGTGTGAAAGACATGGAAAAGAGGACTATGTGTGTGTAAGAAAGAGAGACATACACATCTCATAATGATAGATATTCCACATGAAGGCTATTTCATTTTACATTTAGAGCAGATATCCTATTTATTAATTTCCATCCTATTTGAAAGGATGTAAATAAATAAGAAATGATATCGTTATTAGTTTCCATCCTATTTGAAAGTACGTATATAAATAAGAAATGATATCCTTATTAGTTCCAATGTATTGGAAATAATGTATACATATAAGAAATGATATGTGTACTCTCCAAAATCATGTATATATACCTTTTTTGGTACCCTCCGCAGGTGATATGGGTGTTTCCTTAAGAGTAAGGCCTCAAGAACATTACCCTCCATTTGTATAACTTAAATCCTTAATTCATTTCTAATCTATGGTCTTTTATTCATACAAAGAGCACATACCTTTTATTTCCCACTCACATGCTGCATCACCATCCCTAATGACTCAAGCTTACCTATCATAAACCGACACATAACAATATGGCCTCCTAGTATCCAACTGAAAAAAAAATCAAGAGGAGCCATGCGGTGCCTGCCTATAGCTTCTCTCTATTTTCTATGGTAGTAATTGATAGATGGTGTCACCATACCATGCATGGTCACAAAACTCACATAGAGTGCACGTTCTGCACTATGATCTTTTCTTCATACAAAGAGCACATACCTTTTATTTCCCACTCACATGCTCGTCACCTATTATAAACCTACACAGAGCAATATGGGCTCCTACTATAGTATCCTCGGGGAAAAAAAAGGGTGCCATTCAACGCCTACTATAGCCTCTCTCAATTTCCTATAGTAGTACTCGATTGATGTTGTCACCATACCATACATGGTGTTCCCTTGACACACACACATATGGGGGGAGGGTGGTGTTTCATCCGGTATCACCATATAATTCATGGAAGTAGACAATATAGCGCACTCTGATAGGATAGTTTTAGTATGCATGGGGGGAGGGTGGTTTAATTGGGTATCACCATATAATGCATGGAAGTATACAATATAGCCCACCCCGATAGAGCCTCTATAACCTCTTGGGTGCTTCTTACCAAGGAAATTCGCATCAAAAAGTGAGCATAACTTTATACATGCACAAGGCACAAGAAGGAGAAGTGCTTTGAAGAGTGCGACTCTCTTGATCGGTCCTATAAAAAGTGCAGTAGGCTGATATTGGTCAAATTTTAAATTTCACAATAAAGAGGATGACAAGGTATGGGGGCTACTAGTCAAGAGGGAGAAAATGTGGGAGGGTAACCCGCTTCCCCCCAGCAATCTTTTCTCACCTCCGACATTCACTTCCTCTTCCCAAAGAAGAAAATATTGCTAGATCCTCACTATGGGGACACCTCGTCAAATTGTGCAAAATCTTCCATAGACCCCAAAACTCCTTTGTATGGGGTTGCGGGCTCCTATGAAACTCACAAGGAGTGCCCTTGTGTGGGTGAGTTCCAACATGACACCTTGACACCTAATACCATATATTACTCTCTCAAGAATAAGCTAATAAGAGAGATTTTCTTGCACTCACGAATAGAAATAATCATTTTGACTTACTCAAAATCTTTGAAGTATAAATTGGATATAAAAGTTGCCACCCAATCTAGTGTCAGAAAAAAGCCATTCTTTAGTGTAATCTTTACGTCTGAAATTGAGAAAAACCGATTATGAGTTTTCCTAGCCTTGAATTTAAAGAGTCATATTTTTAAAATTTTGGTTATAAAACCGACTAAACTATGTATTGTTTCAATAAAAATTGGTTGAGCTTAAAGGTTATCCTTTTTTTCAATAATTAGAAAAAAACAATTATTTCTAACACTAACCCAATCCAAAAGAAACATATATTTAAGTTCTTACAACTCTAAAATTGTGTTCATACATCATGTATACCACGCCATGATTTTCCTATTACACATCATTAAGAGCAAGGGTGGCCTCGCCCTTAATTTATACCCCAATGAAGAAGTGACTTCCTCTATGGCCCCCACCCTCATGCACATCACGCCTTGGTGATCACAACCATATTGCCTTCGTGTGTGTGCGCACACTTTGGATATGCTATGAGTACGAGAATGAAAAAACTACGTAAAGAAAATGACTCATGGATGAATACGATCCCCTTTTAGTGGTTCACACCAATTGGAGATATGTGCCTTGTCTTATTCAATGGTAAGTGTGAAAAGCCCCATGTTGCACTATCTTGCTTTACGTAAATTCATTCACATTCAAGTGGAATGTTATGATTCATTCCATGAAAATATTTCATCTTTTTGAAATCCCCTCTTTTCATGATTCAAAAAGGCCCTCACCCTTTCTCCTTCTAGTGCCCACTAGCTTTTCTACATGTTTTCTCAAATCACAAAGAAATTGAGTTTAGTTTTAAAAAAAGTCATTTTAAACATGAGGCCATTTGGGGGTGTTGTGTGCCGCATGAATTCTATTATACTTACATTCACACAAAGCATATGTGTCTAGATCACTTTTCATATGAAAGGAATTTCGAGAAGAAAGAAAATGCTTTTATATATGCGGAAGAAGAAATGCTTATACTTTTAGTGATCTACATACAAAGAAAGGCATTTCTTTTCCTAAATTTACCAAAGACTAGTTAGGCTTGATGTTTGTGAGTTACATTGACCAGTCTCTTTTATGATACTTTGTTACATGTTAACTATCTCAATATTTTTTCCCTTGAATTTTATATACAAAAAACATAAAAACTCTAAACATGTATCGTCTCTTTTTTATAACACGTAATCTACCTCAAAATTTTTCCCTTAAAAGTTATATATGAAAATCAAAGTTCCATACATGTATGGTCTCTTTTTTGTAACATCGTAATCTACCTTAATATTTTTTCCCATTAAAAAGTAATTCCATTATATTATTTGAAAATCAAAGTTCCATATGTGTCCTTTATATCCATCAGGATAGAGAACCTAATCCACAATTAGTTTTATTCTCAACATAATTATTAAATGCTACCAAGGTTAAAAGCTTCCATTTTATTAGTATCAGGCTAACTAATGTAGTAATAGGAGATACAACTACACTTCTTGAAATAAATTTGATTGTTGTAGCACTTGTTTATATTAACAAAATGATTTTCCATGTTCACCTAACCTCCCATAATAGTTGTGTTGAAAATAAACTCTATTCTGACCAAGCTTTATCCCCATAATTTGTTAGGTGGATTTATAATTACTTCGACAAGGCTTCAGAAAGTCTTGTCCACATAAAGGTATATCTCAATACATTTTAAATTGATTAGGTATAAGTATTATTATCACACCTAATGTGCGGATCATATCATCTTAGAGCAAAAGGTTCCTTCAAAGCTCACATTAGCATGCAATAATGAAATTTCTCTCTAGTTTCCACAATTATTACACGTTGAATTTATCATCTCAAAATGAGAGATTTGTTTTCATTTGATAACACGGTTTTAACTTTTTTGATTTTCTTCCACCACCATCCCTATGATAATGCAACATTAACCACATCACTCCACCCACATCCACCCAATAATAATATGTCACAAGACAGTAACTCTTTGATACTTTCTTGTTGAGTAGAAATCCATTTTATTAGAGAATGCCTCAATAAGGAACAAAAATAAGTAGTGCTTAAAAGATGTCTTCTACCTTGTGGAAATGAATTATACTCATTTTGTATTTTCCATGCTCAAATGTGTCTATGGATTACTTATTTGTATTTTTCATGCTCAAATGTGTCTACATATTACCATAGGTGATGCAGTAAGATATATAACCTCGTGTACTTGTTTGTATTTTTCATGTTTAAACTTGTCTGTATATTACTCTATGTAATCTAAGCTATAGAGCCATGATAACTTTTGAGATGTAGTGAATGAATGATTACAAAAATAACTAAAGAATCAACTTAACTTTCAAATTTATTATTTCTATGTGATTTTAGCTTCCATCATTATTATCATTCAAAAATGATAAACGTTTTCAACTTACAACATGCTTTTAACCTTATTACATTTTCATATATGCTTTCACAACCACCCCCATGATAATCCATTATCGCTCACCACATCCACTTGATAATACTTGTCGTGTGAAAGTTGTTTTATGATACATTGTGCTTCTATTTTTGAAAGCTATATCCTCTTTCATGGAGAATTCCTCAGTAATGTTAAGAATAAAGACCTATATCCTATTTAATGAAGAATGCCCAACAAGAAAAGCAATGTTAAAAAGAAATATATATTAGGCCTATTTAATGTAGAATGTCTCAACAAAAAGGGAAATTCCTCAACCCTGAAAAAAGGTAATGTTGATGGTTGTAGATGAGTGGCCAAGTTCTCTTATGATGATTGCTTAGGAAACTATGACACCCCATTTTACCCTATGTTTTAACCATATATGTGTGGATTAGGTGTCAACTAGATTTAGATTGTTCATGTTTTGGTGGATGGAATCCTATGTCATAAGCCTTTGCTTTTTATTTCATTTGAAGTCCATTTTAAATTCTTGATAAAATATTCCAAGGATAAGTAGGACTATGTTTAGATCGGGTTGGCGATGTTGGAGTTAATGCTTGTGTTCGTTGATGTGTGAATGCCCACAATGAAGTGGTAGGCACGAACGATCACAAGCCTAAGATTATAAATATGTAAAACAAGTCAAATGATAATATAATGATTCATCTATTCGAACGCATCTCCTCCTCTGACCTCTCTAGCAATGTAGTGGCTATCTCCAATTGAGTATATTCTTTTTATGTTAATCAATTGATTAATTGGTTGTTAATTTTGATGAAATTATTATGATTATGGAATTATTATCAACTAGTTTTTATTATGATTTATTTCATGAAAATATTATGATTCGTTCCATGAAAATACTTCACCTTTTTGAAATCTGTTTTTTTCATGATTCAAAAATTCCCTCACCCTTTCTCCTTCTCATGCCCACCACTAGCTTTTCTACTTGTTTTCTCAAATCACAAAGAATTTGAGTTTAGTAAAATTAAAAATTCATTTTAAACATCAGGCCATTTGGGGGGGTGATGTGTGCCGCCCCATGAATTCTATTATACCTACATTCACACAAAGCATATGTAGCTAGATCAATTTTCATATGAAAGGAATTTAGAGAAGAAAGAAAATGCTTTTATATCTGCAATAGGTGTTAAGAAGAAGAAAATGCTTTTATATCTGTGATAGGTGTTAAGAAAAAGAAATGCTTATAGGCCTTTCTTTTCCTGAATTTGCCAAAGACTAGTTACGTTTGATGTTTGTGTGTTACATATGATACTGTGTAACATGTAAACTATCTCAATATTTTTTCCCTTGAAAGTTATATGTGAAAATCAAAGTTCATTATGTGTATTGTCTCTTTTTTTGTAACACCTTAATCTACCTAAATATTTTTTTCCCTTAAAAAGTATTTCATTATATTATTTGAAAATTGAAGTTCCATATGTGTCCCCATTATATCCTTCACGATAGAGAACCTAATCCACAATTAGCTTTATTCTCAACATAAATTATTAAATTCTACCAAGGTTAAAATCTTCCATTTTATTAGTATCACGCTAACTAATGTAGTAATAGGAGACACTGCTACACTTCTTGAAAAAACTTTGATTGTTGTAGTACTTAGTTATTTACAAAATAATTTGCCACGTCCACCTAACCTCCCATAATAATGTTAAAAATTGTGTCAAAATAAACTCTTCTCTGACCAAGCTTTATCCCCATAATTTGTTAGGTGGCTTTATAATTACTTCCATAAGGCTTCAAAAAGTCCTTTCCACTTAAAGGTATATCTTAATACATTTTAAATTGATCAAGGATAGATATTATTATCACACCTAATGTGCAAATCGTATCATCTTGAGCAAAAGGTTCCTTCAAAATTAGCATTAGCATGCAATAACGAAATTGATCTCTTGATCTTCTTTTAGTTTCCACAATTATTACACATGTTGAAATTATCATCTCAAAATGAGAGATTTTTTTCCATTAATAACACAGTTTTAACTTTTTTGATTTTCTTCCATCACCATCCCTATGATAATGCACAATTGATCACATCAGCCCACCCACATCTAGCCAGTAATAATATGTCACAACACAATAACTCTTTGATACTTTCTTGTTGAAAGGAGCCATTTTATTAGAGAATGCCTCAATAAGGAACAAAAATAAGTAGTGCTTAAAAGATGTAATCTACCTTGTGGAAATGAATTATACTCATTTGTATTTTCCATGCTCAAATGTATCTATGGATTACTTATTTGTATTTTTCATGCTCAAATGTGTCTACATATTACTCTATGTGATGCAGTAAGCTATATAATTACATGTACTCGTTTGTATTTTTCATGCTGAAATGTGTCTGCATATTACTCTGTGTAATGTAAGCTATAGCTCGCCATGATAACTTTTGAAATGTAGTGAATGAATGATTACAAAAATAACTAAAGCATCAATTACAGTTTCAAATTTGTTGTCTTTCCATGGGTGAATTTAGCTTCCATAATTATTATCATTCAAAACAGATAAACTTTTTCAACTTACCACATGCTTTTAACCCGATTACATTTTCATATCTGCTTTCACACAACCACTCCCATGATAATGCATTATCACTCACCACATCCATTATCTTATGATACATTGTGCTTCTGTTTTTGAAAGCTATATCCTCTTTCATGGAGAATGCCTCAATAATGTTAAAAATAAAGGCTTATATCTTAAATCCCTTTCACCCTTAAACTCTTAGTAGCTTGTGAAAAACAAGTAACTTGTGAATTTGGATTACATGGAGATGCTAGAAATACTCTTTTCTACATACCAATAACACTGACACTGCCCAGGAAAAAAAAATAAGTGTTGAAAGTTATATGTGTCAATTCAATACTTTTGAGGTTTTACCTCTTGAAATAATGGTTGTAGATGAGTGGCTATGATTAATTTCTCATGCATTTTTGACACCCCATTTTACCCTAAGTTTTATCCATAGATGTTTGGAGTAGGCGTGGACTGGATCTATGTTGAAAGTTATATCTATCAATTCAATAATTTTGAAGGGTTTACCCCTTGAAATGATGATTGTAGATGAGTGGCCAAGTGCCCTTATGATGATTTATTAGGCATCTATGACACCCCATTTTACCCTATGTTTTATCCATAGATGTGTGGAGTAGTTGTCAACTAGATTTAGATTGCTCATTGTTTTTGTGGATGGAATCGTGTCATAATCCTTAGGCTTTTATTTGCTTTGAGGTACATTTTAAATTCTTGTGATGAAATATTTCAATGATGAGTAGGACTTTGAATAGATTGGTTTTTATGTGTGCACATATAACTTTTGTAGGGTTTTTATGTGCACATGTAACTTGAGGTTGTATTATCTAATCACCAAATATAGCCTAAAGCAAGAGTAAAACAGTCCTAGATTCAACAATTTTCACTATTGGACAATGCTATGTCTTAAGAATCATACATTTAAAGATATGTATGCATACATCTATTCATGAAGGTACGTCTCAAGAAGGATACATTTGAAAAAAGATATCTATATGGTGAATGCATACATTGATTCAAAAAGAAACAAGAACGGTGGGGGCTTACCCTAAGGGATAAACTACATAAATATATGGATTTTCTAAGAAAAAGTACAAAGAAATTTATAACTCTAAAATGTTACAAGTCTCAATATGGTCTCATTGGTACTCTCAACATTTTCATCAAAATTAATTGTTTATGGAGTATTTATATTTGCATCAAATGTTGACATAAATATCAAGAGTAATACCGATGTTATATTTTTCTAAATCATTCTATCCTTTCCACCCATTTCTTTTGATTTTATCTTTAAAACCTTGATTGACTAAAAGACAAGGCAAATTACAAGATAAATTGAAGTAAAAAGTTCAAAGAGCCAAAATCAAGCATCATATTTAACATATTAACTCATGAATAAGTATCAGGATACTTATGAGACCCCTACCCACCTGCCCTTAAACTTCTTGGCAGGTGGCCTCATCCTTGTGTCTTGAAGTTCCATTCTCGAGCCCAACAGGGTAATCTAAACTCAAAATCTTGTGGAAATTGGATTCAAATTTTTTATCCTTTATTATACAAATACTTCAACAACTTGATATGTAAGCTACATGCTATATTATGTCAATGCAATATCCACTTCTAATTCAAAGCTTATACAAGCTAACATATACACAAGGAAAAACACCAAACTTTTTTTACCCACCCGACCTCAACTAGTACATCGGCCACCAACCTGATTTTTGTCAATTCTTACTCCACGATGACACTTTGAGAATTGAGGTTAACCCAACCAATGAACCCTACAACTACACTATTATAGGCGGGCCTTTTTTGACATCTTTTTCAATGGAAATGAACATGTAAAAAAACCTTGAAAGCATCAAATTTTATGTCGAGACGAGTGTCATTATAGATTCGTCAAAATAACCTCAAAACAATCACCAAAAGAATCATAAAAAAAGCATTACACTAAAAATCAAAGTCCATTTTCGCTTAAGTTGCTCAAGGAGGGCATATGTGCTATGCTTTAAAGCATACTTATGCTAACAAAAGAGATAAATATTACTATTAATACTTGAAAAGTATGTGTGGAAAGCATTCCACCCGTCGTTCCCAAGATGGGAGCTCCCTATGCTCTCCATCGCTTAGCTCTACAGCCTCCTACTACTGCTTATACCTGCTGTGAAGGTTTGCATTATGGTTCCTAAACTCCTCATCCCATATCTCTTGGTGTGACAATACCAAGGCTTTTCTCCCCCTAACTTCACCCGACATGTAACGTCACTGCGCGAGTGCCTCATGACATCCACCATGTGATCTTTGATCCACCTCAGATGGACCTCTTCACTACCTGGGAATAGCCTAAAGTCACTCCTGATTAGGTTGATGATGCAGTCCTTCTTTGCATGTTCTAGTTTATGCCATGTATTCATAGAGTCGGGCAAAAACTAAATGGAATAAATCATGAATATGCGAGTCTTCATCTCGTTGTTGCCAGCATCGCTTAGGACTAACTACATTTCCTTGCACTACTCTGTATTGGTTACAAGCCTGGCAAGCCGGATAGAGGGGTTAGTGTCAAAGCATCAGGATGAGTGTGAGTGTGGTGTCCCTTCGCAAACTAGAAATGGGTGGGTGCTCATGTGGAGGAGTAGAAGCGTCTATGTAACCACCATGAAAACAACTTGACGCAAGAGATCCTATCTTCTATGACTAGAATTAGTCAAGTAAGCCATGGGTGGGGCTCTTATGACACTCATCGTGGAGTGTCTTGTGTGGTGGTGGGCTGTGATGGTTGTGCAAAAGTTCTAGCCCTTCCCCCAAAGTATGCTTGAGCCATAGCCCTTTGCGCGGGGCTCATTTATTAGATGAAATTGAAAAATTGATTAGGTGACATTTCTTGTGGTGGAATAGGCAAGATGGAGATATTGGGGTTGTATGTAGGTGTGTCGTTTGGTGGGTGATTCATGGTCTACACACACACACACACACACACACAAATAAAGGTGGTTATTCACATGATTATGCAAGTGTTTAGTTTTGAGGGTTTAGGCAATTCATGGCATAAGCATGGGGCATTGCCATGCCCTACAAAACAAACATAAATAAGACATGTTAGCAAAAGAGTGAAATCACATATACACACACACCCCACACCCCACACACACACACACATTCAAAAACAGGTGGGCAAAGGGGGGAAAGGGCTATCTACTAGCTAGAGTCTCGAGGAAGGGCTAGTAATATGAGAGACCAAGGAGAACTTGTGAGTTTAAATCAATGGAAACCCTACAAAATAAACACAAATAAAACATGCTAGAAACATTGAAAGAATAAACACACACACACACACAAAATCAAAAGCAAGAGCAAGAGGAAGGGCTTAGGTTAATCCCTAAGGGATGGGGGGAGGTGTAGAGAGGATCTCACCTTCTCCATAAGGTATTTCTCCCAAACATACAAAAACACAAAAATGTGGATAAGTGAATCGGTGTTGGTCTGTTAAAAATCCCCATAATCAAAATAAGTGTTTAAAAAAACAACAAAAAAGCGTTGGAAAAAGTATCGAAAACACTTTTTACTATTTTTGAAGCATTTTTCAATGCTCATTTTGACCCCCACTACCTCGTAGTTCAACATGTAAATTCTCATTCAAAATTTGAAAATGTTTGGCATGGTCGAACACCTTTCCATTGAAAATTAGAATGTACCAACTAGGCCATGTATGAAATATAAAAGAGGCTCCACCTTCCCTCATTTAAACCCATATTTGCACGAGTATTCCACATGCATGGAACCTGTGTGATTGTTATGAACATTTCAGATTTCAATGTTTTCATTGACTAGTAATGGATATCAAAGAATGAGATTAGAAGAAATATATTAGAAACAACTTATCTAAACTCCATTGAAGCAGTATTATTGAAGGCTAATCAGCTCACCTTGCCGGTCGCGCCGGAGTCCCTTTCTTTGTTGGTAACAAACTTATCATGTGTCAAGTCTTCTTGTTTAGGGCAACCTTCACAACACTATTGAGTGTGTATGGCTCCATGGTCTATTGGCATATCTTGTTGTTAGAAGGCAGTCATCTTCTACCACCATTTTTAGTGACAGTTAGAGCGCATTATTAGTCGCATGGAATCTGGTGTTTCATGTCCAGACAAAGCACATTGAGGTGTATTATAATTATGTCATGGAAAGGCTCAATGTAGGAGAGATTTCCTGGACTTATGTGCCTACATAGACCAATGTGGAAAATGGGTTTATCAAGTCCCTTTTCCAGGGAAAAGTTTTGGCTTTCCTATTAAAAGACCGTGTCAGATTAAGCTTAACAATGATTGAATGAATCACACAATGAAAATGATTATTACATAAGAAAACTCACACCACTAGAGCAACACATGCCACCACTTAGATAAGAATGAGATGTAACCAATGAGCAATAGAATGTGCTCAAGGTCGCCACAAAGCATCACACAAACACATGCTAATGAAAATGCAAAGAGGAGAGTATTTCCACAAAGGACCACATAGTATATTGATCACTAATAAAGTACTCAAAGCATGGGAGTTACACTCTCACTTAGCTCTCAAGAGTGAGTAGTATACCCTATTTATATAGGCTAAAGAGAAGGAGTACCTATAGCCCATGAATCTCTCCACCTCCATTAGATTTCTTACCAAACTCACCTAAAAGGTGATGCCTCAATCAGAGGAAATTATCTACTAGACCTACACTCAATTACTCTATTAAATGAGCCTTCTAACCTTAGAACAAGACACTCTAAGGTATCAATAAGGATCTCACACTAAGAATGGATGCTATATCATACCACGTAGGGTGTTCTTGGATCAGATCTACCAGTAAGATAAAAAATCTCCCACCGCCTATAAAATGTCACACATAACAATTGCTAGAATAATGTGTTAAAGAGATTTGACTCCTCCTTCTTTGGTTGCTTTGCCTTGCCCTTCTCTTTCTCCTCCTTATACGTCTTCCTTTTGAAGTAATCTTTGATGATGTGGCCCTTCATTTTGCAATAGTAGCAAGTTTGAGGAGCCTTGGTCTTCTTGTCCTTAACTTTAGCAGAATAGACATGATCCATTGGAATTGGTGTTGAAGAGGCTAAAGCTTTAGAACCGTCCATGTGGGTTTCCTTGAGAATAAGGGCAAAATTCACCAAGCTATGACTATTATTGGTGATTTTCTAAGAAGTGAGACACACCACTCATAACAAGGAGGCATGCTAGAGAGCAACACATAGATGGCCTCTTCTTCATCAATAGAAATGCTTGCACCACTGAGTTGGTCAATCATACATCAACTGTTATTAACATGAGAAGCAACACTTGCTTTGTCATCCTTTTCCATTCTGTAAAGTTTCTTCCCTAGTAGCTCCATTGGTTTGCCCAAAGATGGACTTGAGCCTACGCCATGCTTCATTGGAAGTCTTTACTGAGCTCACTTGATGGATTTAGCTATCACATTAGGACCTCAATGGAAGGCTTCTTGGGCCCTTTTATTTGGCACTTTAAGGAGTCAAACCTTTTCTCTTAAGAAGAAACGTTTTCTAATTAGAAGCTTCAAAACGGCTACTTTATTCGAGTTTGAATTTTGGGGGGAAAATGGAATTTAAAATCTAGCGGACAAAACCATATCATGTAACATATCTATGGAAAGCTCTTGATGCGTAGATCACGGATCTATAATCTCCGCTCAAATTGGAGCTTGTATGTAAAAGTTATGGAGGTCCAAAAATTGTAAAATTACCTCCCCTCCCTTTTTGGGGAAAAAAGTGCACCCTTTGACCACTCTTACACCTCTCTTACAAACCCAACATTTCAGTCCACATGGCAACCCCCCATTTGGCTATTCCTTAATCACCTTGATTAGGCTTGGGCAAATTAAAGGGCCCAAGAAGACCCCATTCACTTCCTAATGCCTAGCCCATAAATGATGAGAGATAATGATTTGGAGTCTAAATTATTCCACTTAGTAATGAGATCTCGATATCTATTTGGCCTTTTCTCAGTGCCATTAACCACTCCCCACATGTCTTTTTCTATGAGACACACTTGCATTTTGATGCACCAAGTATGGTACTTGGACCATCAAATATATCTATTTCATCAAAGATCTTTCCCACCATATTTGCCATGGTACTTAACCTGACACACACACACACACACACACAGAGTGTTACACAAATGGGGAAGTTCTTTATAGCTCTCTAGGACTTTCTAATCGAGTTTGTCTTTCACCCATAATTTCTCCACTCAACTATCCCTTCACCAAATAAGTGAAGATGTGTGCATATAATTTTTGGCCACTCAAGGAGGTAATGTGACTTTGCCTTGGTCTTTGAATCTTTAGCTAATGCAATTTGAGATTTAGTTTTATCATGTAGATACCTTGGCATTTAGCTAACCAAAATGCCAAGTCTTGAAGCCATCAAACTTAAGGAACAGCTTAGACAGCTATTAGAACAAGGGTTTGTAAGAACCAGTGTTTCACCTTGGGGTGCGCCAGTTCTCTTTTAGAAAAAGAAAGATGGAACGCTAAGACTCTGTGTGGACTACAGAGGTCTCAATCAGTTGCTGACAGTTAAGAATAAGTATCCTATCCCCAGAATTTATGAGCTTCTCGATAGGCTAAGTGGAGCCCAGATCTTCACAAAGATAGATCTCAAATGAGGGTATTATATCAGATCAAGATTAATGAGCAAGATATCCCAAAAACAAAGACATCCACTATCAATACTCGCTATGGGCATTATGAATTCACTGTCATGCCATTTGGATTGAAAAATGCCCCAGCTACATTCAATCGCCCAATGCAGGACATTCTCAGAGAATACTTGGATGATTTTGTTCTTGTTTTCTTTGATGATATTCTGATTTACTCAAAGAATGCAGCTGACCATGAAGCTCATGTCATAAAAGTTCTTGAGATTATAAGGAAGCACCAACTCTTTGCAAAAAAGAGCAAATGCACTCTCTTCCGACCATGTTGAATACTTGGGCTTTTTGATATCCAAAGATGGAATTTCTATAGATTCCGCAAAAGTCCAAGCAGTAGACTGGCCTGAACCAAAAACAGTGAAAGAAGTCAAGGGATTCTTGGGATTGACTCGCTCGTATAGAATTTTTATACCAAATTATGCTCTCATAGTTTCCCCCCCTGGACTAATCTTCTCAAGAAGAATACCCCGTTTCAATGGTGTGCCAGGTGCTAGAGTGCTTTTGATAAGCTGAAGACCGCCTTGGTAACCAATCCCGTTTTGAAGTTGCAAGATTTCTCTCTACCCTTTGAGGTAGTAAACTGATGCTAGTGGTTTTGCCCTAGGAGGTGCACTCATGCAGGAAGGTTATGCAGTGGCCTATGAATCCCAAAAACTCAGAACGCATGAGAGAAATTATGATGTCTATGACCTGGAACTACTTTCAGTAGTATATGCCTTGAAGTTGTGGAGACATTACCTACTGAGTCAAAGATTCCCTTTGATGACAGATTATTAGAGCTTAAAGTGGATCTTCACTCAGAAGGATCTCAACATGCGCCAAAGAAGGTGGATGCAGACCCTGCAGGAATTTGATTTTGAAATCAAGTACCGCCCAGGCAAAGAAAACGTGGTAGCAGATGCCCTCAGCAGAAAAGCCTCCTTGTGAGATCCCTCTGCCCCCTTCGTGCGCCACATTCTCGGTATAGCGGAAGCAGCCCCCTCTCATGCGCGGGGTAGGATTTCTCACTCGGGGCCTCGCCCACGAATATCCAAACACGAGACTAGGCTGGTGGTCACTCCAAAAACCGAAACCGGGAAAAATTTCCCATGCGTGGAAAGCGGGGACGATTCCACCTTTTTGAATTTTTCTTAACGAGTTTTCTAACGAGATCAAAATCTAAACTATCCTCCACCTGAATAAACCAGATAGAAGGAAACTATCACTCATATAATTTGATCATCTGAGCAATTCAACGCTTTTTTCCTAATCAAGATTAGGCACACCCGTTGATCCACTCAATCGAGAAATTTATCAGGGCATTAACTATCTACTCGAAGCCTAGCGTAATCCTAAGATTTTTCAGTTTGATTATTAAAACTCCATGATTCCACCCCATCCGGCCCATGGGTTAGCCACCACCCTACCACTGGAATCGGTGGAACCAAACAAGTACTCACCCACCCATAATTGAAATGCCTTTCTTAACTTTAGCTTTAGAAAACAGATACGCACACACTCCTCTTTAAAACTTTAATAAAAACAATCCATTGACAAACAATTTACTGGTTACACATGTCATACTTCAAAATTTCCATTGAGTCTTTGTTTCTCACAAAACAGTATCATTCTGGACTCTCCGTTGAGACCAGCGAGTCAACACAACGAGATCCAGTGATGATAGATTACAATAACATTGGTCTGTCACATACAATATCTTCCTCGACATACGAATGGGTGTCCTCGGTACCGCGAGCCCGTGCATCGCCTGGTCAGAACCCTCTAGGATCCTCCTTAGGTGTCCTGGCACTTCACTCAGGGATCGCTTCGTCGGCCCTCGTCCATCGTACAATCGAAAGCACGCCATTTTAACCATACCGAGGCTGGTCAAGACCTCAGCAGGCTTTGCCGCGTGAGCTGTCCCTCGAATACTCCCTGCCAGCTGTTGCAACCGAACTTCCCTTAGATAAACATATATGCCAAATGCTCCCTCCAGCATTCTGGCGTAAGACAGTCTTTAGGGTTTCTATGCAAGTTTTGTTTTGATTTTTGTTTGAAAACCATGAATAATCTTAAATCCGTATCTCAATACTTCTAGATCCAGGTGTGAATTCCAAACAGAATTCCTCAAATTTTGTTAGCTTGATCCTCAGATCAAAATCAAAAGTCTTAACTTAGTTTTAGATTCGGTGGGGGAATTGAGTACATTTTTCCTGAACTGGGCACATCGTCATTGGTTGAATTTGACGAAGGAATTAGGTCTTGGTCAATAGTCTGAATCTGATTTGAGTCTGGAAAGGTTCTTCTTAAACTATCTCTCTCAAAGGTACTATTTTTAATTTCTCTTTTTCTAAATTTCGTTCGACGAATATTTGCTTACAGGTTTCTAAAACATGAATTTCTTATGAGGAATAAGATAGTCATTTATCTCGATCTCTGACTTCGATAGTTTTATTGCATTTTTTCATTACGGTAGCATTTCTTCTCACAGATTATCTACTTATTCATTTTTTCAATTTTTGCAAAAATTAAATAGAGGATTAAGGAGAACCCTTATTTAATTATAAAGATTCGATATGCATCTAATTATGCATAAAATCTGATTCTGATGAAAGTCACACTTTTATCATAAAAAAATAATTTATGGTGAAAATCACTCTTTTAATAAAAAAATATCTTTTATGCACCCATTTATGCATACAAACCATTTATGATGAAAATCACACTTTTAATATAAAAAAATATCTTTTATGAACCCATTTATGCATAAAAATCATTTATGATGAAAATCACACTTTTAATTTAAAAAAAATCTTTTATGCATATATTTATGCATAAAAATCATTTATGATGAAAATCACACTTTTAATATAAAAAAATATCTTTTATGCACCCATTTATGCATAAAAAGCATTTATAATGAAAATCACACTTTTAATATAAAAAAATATCTTTTATGCATATGTTTATGCATAAAAATCATTTATGATAAAAATCACACTTTTAATATAAAAAATATCTTTTATGCACTCATTTATGCATAAAACCATTTATGATGAAAATCGTACTTTTAATATAAAAAAATATCTTTTAAGCATACTTCTATGCATGAGAATCAAATATGATAAAAGTAACACTTTTATAATAAAAAATAATCTTTTATGCATACTTCTATGCATGAAAATCAAATATGATAAGAGTAACACTTTTATAATAAAAAATAATCTTTTATGCATAAAAATTAAATATGATAGAAGTAACACTTTTATAATAAAAATAATCTTATATGCATACGTCTATGCATGAAAATCAAATATGATAAAAGTAACACTTTTAATATAAAAAAATCTTTATGCATACTTTTATGCATAAAAATAAAATATGATAGAAGTAACACTTTTATAATAAAAATAATCTTTTATGCATACTTTTATGTATGAAAATCAAATATGATAAAAGTTACACTTTTATGATAAAAAAATAATCTTTTATGCATACTTTTATGCATAAGAATCAAATCTAATGAAAGTAATACTTTTATAATAATACTAATTTTCTTTTATACAAATAATCAAAATGCATCTTCTATGCATGAAAATGATACTTTAGAATATAGAAACCATAAGGATTACTCTTTTAGAATAATAAAAGATGAAATTTATTTCACTAATTTTCAAAAATTTTGCCATAATCTCCTTTGTATGGTTGACCATTTTTCAATTTTTAAGTCTTTAAAATTAAATAAAAGTACACTAAGAGTATTGAAATTATTCCAAAGTAAACATTTTTCTACTTATTAAAGATAAACATTATAAAAAACTTGACTTTAATCATTAATCATTCACCTAGGATAGAGAATGGTTGGATTTACTAGAGAAGAGAGGGGAATGCCTTTTTGCAATGAGGCATAACAGCACTTGCAATTTTAGATAAGACAAAAAGCATAAAAAACCATAAAATAAATGGAAAAGAGAAGAATCACCAACTTACTAATGAATTTGAGAGCTTTCCTTTGGCTTGATGGTTTGAGGGTTCAACTCTTGTTTGAGACAAGAGTGGCCACCAATCTTCTAGAAGAAGGAAGGTCAAAGACTAATCAATTATGAATACAATTCACTGTTTTTGGGAGACACAGGGTAACAGTGCAAAACACTATTAAGTTTCAACAAAGAGGAGGGCTTCTATTTATAGGAAAAAATGAGCTTCTAACCAAGCCAACTGATTCTAGAATTTTCCAGATCAGTTTGGTCAATTTTTGACCATTTTTAGGTCAGTTTTGCTCACTTTTTGGATCTAGTTGAAATAGGAGAGAGGAGAGAGAAAAATATCCCATTATTTGGGAGTTTAAAACTCATTCAAGCATGTGAAATAGGCGCCTCCTTCATGAGGGGAATTCTCCCATGCAGAGGTGTCAAAAATGCATCATTTCACCTAAATATCTCTCTTTTTTAACTATTAACCTTGTCCTTAGTCAACTCTTC
Organism: Cibotium barometz; assembly: GCF_041138505.1. Lineage (NCBI taxonomy): Eukaryota > Viridiplantae > Streptophyta > Polypodiopsida > Cyatheales > Cibotiaceae > Cibotium > Cibotium barometz. Next base: position 30,828,603 of record NC_141067.1, read on the forward strand.
ATCTTATGTGAGTATTTACTCATTTTTGGGGGATTTTCCCTTTTATTCTTCTATTTATCTCCTTCTTACATTTGGATGAATCTTATTGGTCCATAGGAATCTTAATTTAAGATTTTGAAAAAATCATCACCCCCAGGATAATATCTCTTGAACAGATTATACTTAATTTCTAATGCACGTTCTGAAAATATTTTTGAACTTCTGTTTCAGGGGAACTTATTTTAATAAGATGAGATATTTTTCTATCTAAAAATATTTAAAATCTGAATATTCTCTTTCTAGAACATTCTCTCTCTCTAGGCCAAAATTGGTAGAAACAAGATCTTTTATATTTCTGAAGAGGGATTTGATTACAGGGGAAGATGTTGGACATCTTGAGAGGCTGGGGAGGAATCTTACATTCTCTCCCACTTGAAAAATGTGAGATGTCCTCATTTTGCAAACTGGGGATAATCCCGCAAAACAGATCGACTTCATTCTCACAGGTGGCATCTTCAAAAGGATAGAACTTCCATTTTACCAATAATTCTCTGAGAATTTTGTTTCTGAGAATCTTTTCTCGAACTTCAAGAATTTCTTCAGGTTGGAGTTCCATCTGTTTCTGAGAATCTTTTCTCGAACTTCAAGAATTTCTTCAGGTTGGAGTTCCATCTGCCCTTGGGTTGAAGAGGTTAGGATTTCATCACATCAAGCACATGATTTGGGCTTGGCACATATTTCTTTAGAAGGCTTACATGAAATACATTATGAACTTTGAGATGAGGAGGCAGAAGAAGCTCGTAGGCTAAGTCACTTACTTTCTTTGTAATCAGATATGGCCCACAATATCTGGGGGATAACTTCTTGTACTTCCCAAGAGATAAAGAACTCCTTTTGGGTCGTACTCGAATGAAGACCATATCTGCTTCTTTGAATTCTCTGTCTGTCCTCTTCTTATCTACATACTGCTTCTGTCGATCCTGGGCAGCTTTTATATCTTTACGAATTGCCTGCATCTGCTGCTCCATGTCGTCAAGCATCTGTCTGGACATCTCGACCCTAATCAATAAGTCGGACCAAGTTAATGGAGTTAAGCAATCTTTTTCATACAGAGCTTTAAAAGGACTCATCTCAATACTTCTGTGATAAGAAGCATTATAGGCAAACTCGACTAGGTGCAGATAGCTTAGCCACTTCTTGGGTTCCCTGCCATAGCATGATCGAAGTATATCTTCGATTACTTGGTTTACCCTTTCAATTTGACCATCGGTCTCAAGGTGATAAGCTGTGCTGAGATCCAAGAAAGTTCCCACTGCTTCGAAAAATGCAGTCCGGAACCTTGAAGTAAACTTGGGATCTCGATCACTTACTATTCTCCTGGGTAGGCCATGTAATCTGAAGATTTCTTTGAGGAACACTCTCACCACATCCACTGTAGTGTAGGTTTCTTTTACTGGGATCAGATGGGCAACTTTGGTTAGTCTATCAACTACCACGAAATTGGAGTTGTAACCTGATTGCACTTAAGGTAATCCAGTAATAAAATCCATACTGATACATTCCCACTTCATCTGGGGGATGTCCAATGGATGTAACTTCCCAGGTATTTTTTACTCTTTCAGCTTTGACTTTCTGGCATGTCAGACATTGACGTACATGATTCAATACATCCTTTTTTAGACCAAGCCAAAAGAAGCTTTTCTTTACAGACATGTAGGTTTTGATGAAACCTGGATGTCCTGCTATAATGTAAGGACCCCTACCCATAGGGCGGGGGAATGCTTTTTGATAGGCGATTAAGTCTCGTGTTATTTTTTGATTGACAACACCTCGATCTCGTAGAAATACGAGGTTACGAGCAAACGGAGGGACCTAACTCTATCTCGCAGGGGAAGCGTAGTCATCCTAAAGGAAATTCTAATCCCCAGCACGGAATGTGCGTGGAGATGGAACAAGACCCACACTTGGTTCAAGGAAGCCAACGCCTTTTTTCCCCCGTATTTCATGAGGCATGGCCGCTGGCTCGGTCCCCTAAAACAAGTCTTGTTCGGGACTCTAATATTCCCTAAGTATCGTAAGTTATGACTAGTAGAAAGCTACCCGACTGATCGGGTCCACCCATCCTTAGAATGGTGCCGTCAGGACATCCATTCTCCCACTTTCCACGCACTCACCCGTTCAATTGTTTTCTAATTAAGTCCTACCACACTGTGAAACACTTAAAAACAAATTCCTTTGTTAATTAATTACACTTGATTCCTTAAAAGAAATCTTCCTTAGCACAACATTGAAATCAACAAACATACTTACAGTAAAAAATATTTACAAAGACCCTGGAACCGGGCTGATATTCCAATCCAAACTTCCATGTCCAAACCATAACCATAACCATAACCACAATCCAATCACAACCACAACCACAACCACACCGATGATCTAGAATTCGATCTTCCAGCCTCAACCAGCTAGGTAAACCTCATGGACCGTCTCCCCTCGTCGTCAGCTGATGAGGGCCAAGCCGTCCTGTCACCCCTTCAGGTGCTGCCGCTTGTACCAAACCCTCTCACCCTTCGGAGGGGACGTCTCCTCATGAGGTGGGGGTTAAGTCACCGCACTAGCCTGGACCCACAGAACTAGGCAGCATATATACATCACCCTGGTGGTGAAATCCAATTCCCAGTGGCATAGGAGGGGATTGCCCTGGGCCGACTCCCGGCCTCGCTATATCCTCTGCCCGGCTACACAGGCAAGCACGGAGTTAGCTAAGGGGGGGAGAAGCTGTACCTGCATGTTAGCAATAAACCAGAAGTGTATCCAATAAAAAGAGACATAGCCTTTATTCAATGAATTCACACATTAACAAAAACCATTGTTTCGGAAAGACAATGATTCAAAAACAAGATTATTTTCTTATAACTTTACTTAAGAGTAACCATAAGGTACTTTAGGCCATCTATACTAGGGGTTTAACCTTGGTTCCTTTCCTATTATTTGGAATCTTTGCACTAAGCTTCATAAGAGAGGATTTTACTTAAACTTGTTAAATGACCAACCTGGTTATCATTTTCGTGCCTATTCACTTCAAGAGAGGCGAGGTCGATTGCAAGGACGCGATTCGATTCATTCCCTCCTTGGGCAGCGTGCGGTTCTTCATTTCGGCGGCGTTTTGGTGCCATAGGAGCACTAGAGTTTTAAGAGGATAGAGAGAGAACGGGGTGAATACAAGAGGTTAGGAACTTGGAGAGAAAAGAGAGAATTCTACTGGTTCAAACGGATTCGAAAACGGAGTCCGTTTGGGGTAGGAAAAGCTTGTTGGGCTTATGGGTAGGAACGACCTCTTAGCCTAAGTTTAAGTCGCCGCATATGGGGGGGGGATTTGAGAGGTGTCCTTAACTTGGAGAGCTCTTGGGAAGAGTGTACGTCTAGGGAGGCCTAGGGAAGAGTAAGGCAAGGGTTGGAGAACAAGCACACTTTAAGTCTATTCACACGGGGGGAGAAGAGTGTAGGACATGTCCTAGAGCTTGAGGGAGGGCTTGCGCCTAGGGCCTTGTCAGTTGGGGGCTTGCTCAGAGAAGGGGGCTGGGAGGGTCCTTTTATAGGTGCTGGAGGGTGGACGTCCGGGTGCGGGAAGGTGACACCTAGGTGGTGTAGGTGTCCGGGAGAGAGTGTGGGCGTGAGACACCTGGGTGGAGGTGTCTCGAAGAGAGAGAAAGTGTGACACATGGGGATGGAGGTGTCCCTAAGAGAGAGAGAGAGAGCGCGACACCTGTGGATAGAGGGTTCTGGGAGGAGGGGGTACGTGTAGGGGTGTGCTGGAGGGTGCGTCTAGACCGTGTACACACTTGGGTGTCTCGGGTGGATTGTCGGTCGTTTCACGGGCGGCGCCCGTGGTGGTGGGGCCCACGGCGGCCGCCGTCGCCCCGACGGGGGGGGTCAAAACGTTTTTTTAACGAAAATGTCCGGCCTTGCCCCGTGACCATGGGAGCGTGTTCCGTTCGTTGATTAGACGCCTGGATAGTTACTATTTTAGGTCGGAAGTTCGCAGATTAAAGGTTTAAAAGCTTAATTAAACCCATTCCGGGTACCCGTTTTTAGTTTAGAAAAAACTTAAAAGGCTTAAAGGCTTAAAAGCTCAATTAAACCCATTCCGGGTACCCGTTTTTAGTTTAGAGAAAACTATTTTAAGCGTAAAATTACGCGTAGATTCCAAATTTGGATTCAAAATTACAAATTTCTAAGCAAAAATGGCTCATTTTCCAAAAATAGAAGTTTTCTAATCGTAAAAATGACAAACTAAGTTATATTTTTCAACTCTAAAGCAAGTACATTGTTATTTACAATGGGTATATTACATCCTTCCCTACTAAAAGAACTCGAGATGTCCTCATCTCGGCACGAACTCTGGGTAATTCTTTTGGAGGGTTGACTCTTCCTCCCAAGTGGCATCCTCCTCAGGGTAATCTTTCCATTCCACTAAATGTTCCCTAAGGATTCTATTGCGAAGGACTCTTTCTCTAGAGTCGATGATTCTATTAGGTCTCATTTCAAGGACTCCCTGAGTTGGCATTACAACTTGTTCATCATCAAGAACATGATTAGGATGAGGCACATATGGCTTTAGTAAGCTTACATGGAATACATCATGGATTTTGAGGTGGGTCGGGAGGCGAAGTTTGTAGGCATGTTTTCCCAAACATTTCATGACTTCATAAGGCCCACAATACCTTGGACTCAGCTTCCTAAATTTTCCAAGAGATAAAGAACTTCTCTTTGGCCGCACTCGAAGAAAAACTTTGTCTCCTTGCTGGAAAATTCTTTCAGATCTTTTGGTATCAGCATAATGCTTCTGTCGATCCTGGGCTGCTTTAATATCCTTACGAATAGCTTTGGTTTGTTCTTCCATTTCTTCAAGCATCATCCTAGAGGCTTCAACCTTTAGTGTGGGGTCAGAGAAATTTAAGGGAGACAAACATTCCTGACCATAAAGAGCTTTGAATGGTGACATCCCTATGCTTTGGTGATAGGATGTATTGTAAGAGAATTCCACTAGAGGGAGATACTAAATCCACTTCTTTGGTTCACGCCCACAATAGGCTCTCAGGATGTCTTCTATAACCTGATTAACTCTCTCAGTTTGACCATCTGTTTCTGGGTGGTAAGCTGTACTGAAACAAAGTTGTGTTCCAATAGCCTGGAATAATGATGTCCAGAACTTTGAAGTGAAGTCAGAGTCCCGGTCACTGACTATTCTTTTTGGCAATCCATGAAGCCTAAAGATTTCCTTGATGAAAAGGCGGGCAATATCAGAAGATTTAAATGTCTTCTTTACTGGGATAATATGGGTCACTTTGGTAAGCATATCCACAACTACTAAGAGAGAATCATATCCTCCCTGTGTTGTGGGAAGACTTGTGACAAAATCCATACTGATACATTCCCAGTGCTTCATCTGAGGAATGTCCAGAGGTTGGAGTTTCCCGAGCATTTTGATTCTTTTGGCTTTATTCCTTTGACATGAAAGGCATTGTCTGATGTATTGAAGGATATCTCTCTTCAATCCAAGCCAATGTTTTTATAATTACTTTTGCATTCAAGGTTTTTGCATAACTTGGGTGTCCTGCTATGGGGCTATCATGAGCTTCATACAAGATCATCTTCTTCAGTGCAAGATCTTTGGGAATACATAACCTATGCATGAAGTAGAGGCATTCATCATCGAAGGTGTATCCCTTGATCAATACATTTTCCTTTTCTGTGGGTGCCTCCTTGTGAACTAGGCTTACTAGCTTTTGGTAATCAGGGTCATGAGGTGAAACCTGCTTTACCTTCTCTAGGATGGGGTTATTTGGCATAGAGATTGCACTTAGGAAGGATTTGCGACTGAGGGCATCTGCTACAACATTATCCTTTCCAGGACGAAATTTGGTATCAAAATGAAACTCTTGCAGAATCTCAATCCACCTCCTTTGCCTCATGTTGATTGGGCTGGGTGAAGATCCACTTTAAACTCTGGTGTTCAGTTACAAGCAGAAACTTACGGCCTAGGAGATAGTGTCTCCATAACTTGAAAGAATGAACAACTGCAAGGAGTTCCAAATCGTGGGTGGCATAATTGACTTCATAGAGTTTAAGCTTACGAGAAGTGTAAGCCACAGGCCTTCCTTCTTGAATTAAGACACCACCCACTAGCATCAGTGACAACCTCAAACTCTTTGGTGAAGTCAGGGAGCTTCAGAACTGGTGCTGAGGTGAGGATAGTCTTAAGTTGGCTAAAACTGATTTGGTGGATTGGTAACCATACTATCTTACATTCCTTCTTGAGGAGATCAGTTAATGGTGCGGCTATCTTGGCATAATCCTTGATGAAGATCCTATACCATCCTGTGATGCCTCGAAACCCACGGATTTCTTTGACTGTCCTAGGGGGTGGCCATTCCAATATATCCTTGACTTTGACAGGGTCTACTGAGATGCTCTTTGAGGAGACAATGAACCCTAGATATTCAATTTGGGAAGTGAAGAAGGTACATTTGCTTTTCTTGGCATAGAGCTTATGTTCGCGTAGTTTTTGCAATACTTTGCGTACATGCTCCTCATGTTCCTCTTTTGACTGAGAATAGACCAAGATGTCATCAAAGAAGACAAGGACAAATTCATCCAAGTAGGGTCGGAAGATATCCTGCATCAAGCGGTTGAAGGTGGCGGGAGCATTGGTTCATCCGAATGGCATGACTATAAATTCATAGTGACCATAGCGGGTATTGAAAGCGGTTTTGGAGATATCTGATTCCTTGATCCTAATTTGATAGTAGCCAGACCTTAAATCCATCTTGGAGAAAACTTTGGATCCATAAAGTCTGTGAACAAGTTCGTCGATGCGAGGAATGGGGTATTTGTTTTTGACAGTGACCTTGTTTAGGCCTCGGTAGTCAATACAAAGACGAAGCGTGCCATCCTTCTTTCTCTGGAAAAGAACAGGCGCTCCCCATGGGGAATTACTAGGGCAAATGAATCCTTGCTCAATGAGCTACCTAAGTTGTTCCTTGAGCTCTATGGCTTCAGGAAGAGACATTTTTTAAGGTCTCCTTGAAACTGATTCAGCCCCAGGGATTAACTCAATCCCATGATCTACTTCTCGAGATGGGGGTAGTTTTGTAAGTTCCTCTGGAAAGATATCTGAAAACTCCAGGAGCCAAGAGGGTTCTAAATCTAGGTTGCTTTCTTCTACCTTGTTGAGTTCGACAAGGAAGATCTGTTGGCCCTTGTGCAATCCCTTAAGAAGGCGATTAGCTTTGACCAAATGAAATTTGGGTTTACCTGTTTTTCCCTGGGCTGATACTACCTGTCCTTGACTATTCTTAAAGGTGATGTTTCCTTCAGCACAGTGAATGTCAGCATTGTTTGCAATTAACCAGTCCATACCAAGGATTCCATCATAAATCCCTAATGGTAAGCTTCTGAAATACCCATGGGTTGATTCACCACCCAATTCAAATTCAAGATCTCCCACACAATGTCGGGATACTTCTTCTTTTCCACTAGCTAACTCAACAATCATTGCTTGGGCTGGTTTTTGATCTAACTATAACTTACGCAAGCATTTTGGAGAAAGAAATGAATGCGTACTACCACAATCAATCTAGAGCTGGAAAGATCTACCTTGATAAGTAGCCGGAGCTTGGATAACAGAAAACTGCTGATTAGGTCCTTGATGTTCTATAGCTGCATGAATGGTGGCTTGCTCTTCTTCTTCCATCTCTAAAGTCGGTTCACCAATCATAGAGCAGACACGGGCAGTCACTCCACGACCTCTACCACGTCCACCACCACCTCGTCCAACCTGGCGGTTATTAGGAATCCCACGACCTTGAACTACCCGGCCGCCTTGTGGAGCAGCAATGACACTAGGATTGAGAGAGGGTCTTGCAAGTTTGGGGCATTCATTCCGGAAGTGGCCAACTTCATTGCAATAAAAGCACCTTTGGTCCCCATAGGATTTTGAAGTGGAATTAGCATAACTGCGGGGGATAAAATTATTGGGGTACTGACCAATAGTGTTGTGGCGGAAATTCGATTGGTAATTCCTCTGAAGGCGCCCCCTTGGGTTAGACTCAGGATAGACTCTCCTCTTTGCTTGACCACTCTTTACTTCTTTAGCCAGAGGTTTGGCTCGGGTAAGAGCATCTTGGAAGGTAGTTGGCCTCATTGCTTCAAGGCGAGAATCCAAAGGTTCATTCAGCCCTTGGCAAAATCGGGCCACTTGTTGAGTGATCGACATAGGTGGAGCATATTTGCCAAGTGTCACAAATTTTGAGTAGTATTCCTCCAAGGTTAAGCTAAGCTGCTTGAGGCTGAAGAACTCGTTCATCTTAATAGATTCATGAGATGGGGGAAGATAACGGCCCTTCACAGCTTGCTTAATGTCACTCCAGGTTTGGGTATCTTCAGTGACGCCCTTATCTCGGCACCATTGCTTCCACCAAAGTTTGGCGTCCCCGGTAAGACGGAATCTGGCAAGCATGGATTGATTCCTAATTCCTGTACCAGCAGCAGCCGAAAAGTAATCGTCCATGGCTTCTATCCAAACTTCTGCATCCCTTTCAATCTTTGAACCTGCCCCATTAAATGAGGGAGGCTGCATTTGTTTGAGGAGAAGCTTCTTCTCCTGTGTATCTGTATATAATGCATTGGGAGCAAGAAGTTGACGATCCTGGTTATCAATATGAAGCTAAATTTAGAATCATGTCACTTAGGCGGTTTAATACACATAAGACAATGAGTGTGAAAATCAAAAACCTTTTATTCCAAGCTTTAATATTTACAAGTGAACCAAGCCATATACAAGGATTGGACTAAATCCAATCTTATTTATTTACATGGTAGTCCTCTAGGGAACCTAATAAAGATTTGCGGTGGTAGCATTGAAAAAGTAGGGGGGTTCTCCCATGGTTTTAAGAACTCGATAAGTCTCTGGTAGGGGAGGTAAACCACGTCTAGAAAGATGGGTAACGGCTACTCTATCAGGGGATACAACTCGAGTCACACTATCATAAACCCATCGATTCTGCAACATGCGATTCCCATCGATAGTGACATAGGTGTTACGAGGAGTGCCAATAAACCAGAACAGGCGAACCATCCGCAACATCTCGGCATATCGGCTCAAGTCGTTGGTGAGATTGTCGACGTGCTCAGCTCGAATGATGAAATAGGTAGATCGACGATGCCAATGCTCAACTCTGTTCCATCCCCTTTCGATGCGAGTGTAATGAGGAAGGGTTAGCTTGTCTACAATGTGCATCATAGTGTCACGGAACTCAAATTCGGAAGAGCGACAAGCAGTCATGAACATGCATTGGAATACCAGGAAGCGAGAATAGGGATCCACCTCGTCCTCTTGCGTCCAGCCGTAACTAGATTAGTTTAACAAGAATTCCTAGAGCAACAAGAGAGTACAATATGAAATCTCCCAAGTCTAAATCTGCTCTGATACCACATGTAAGGACCCCTACCCGTAGGGTGGGGGAATCCTTTTTGATAGGCAGTTAAGTCTCGTGTTATTTTTTGATTGACGACACCTCGATCTCGTAGAAATACGAGGTTATGAGCAAACGGAGGGACCTAACTCTATCTCGCAGGGGAAGCGTAGTCATCCTAAAGGAAATTCTAATCCCCAGCACGGAATGTGCGTGGAGATGGAACAAGACCCACACTTGGTTCAAGGAAGCCAACGCCTTTTCCCCCCGTATTTCATGAGGCACGGCCGCTGGCTCGGTCCCCTAAAACAAGTCTTGTTTGGGACTCTAATATTCCCTAAGTATCGTAAGTTACGACTAGTAGAAAGCTACCCGAATGATCGGGTCCACCCATCCTTACAATGGTGCCATCAGGACATCCATTCTCCCACTTTCCACACACTCACTCGTTCAATTGTTTTCTAATTAAGTCCTACCACACTATGAAACACTTAAAAACAAATTCCTTTGTTAATTAATTACACTTGATTCCTTAAAAGAAATCTTCCTTAGCACAACATTGAAATCAACAAACATACTTACAGTGAAAAATATTTACAAAGACCCTGGAACCGGGCCCATATTCCAATCCAAACTTCCATGTCGAAACCATAACCATAACCATAACCACAATCCAATCACAACCACAACCACAACCACACCGATGATCTAGAATTCGATCTTCCAGCCTCAACCAGCTGGGTAAACCTCACGGACCGTCTCCCCTCGTCGTCAGCCAGCCGATGAGGGCCAAGCCGTCCTGTCACCCCCTCAGGTACTGCCGCTTGTACCAAACCCTCTCGCCCTTCGGAGGGGACGTCTCCTCATGAGGTGGGGGTTAAGTCACCGCACTAGCCTGGACCCACAGAACTAGGCAGCATATATACATCACCCTGGTGGTGAAATCCAATTCCCAGTGGCATAGGAGGGGATTGCCCTGGGCCGACTCCCGGCCTCGCTATATCCTCCGCCCGGCTACACAGGCAAGCACGGAGTTAGCTAAGGGGGGGAGAAGCTGTACCTGCATGTTAGCAATAAACCAGAAGTGTATCCAATAAAAAGAGACATAGCCTTTATTCAATGAATTCACACATTAACAAAACCATCGTTTCGGAAAGACAATGATTCAAAAACAAGATTATTTTCTTATAACTTTACTTAAGAGTAACCATAAGGTACTTTAGGCCATCTATACTAGGGGTTTAACCTTGGTTCCTTTCCTATTATTTGGAATCTTTGCACTAAGCTTCATAAGAGAGAATTTTACTTAAACTTGTTAAATGACCAACCTGGTTATCGTTTTCGTGCCTATTCGCTTCAAGAGGGGCGAAGTCGATTGCAGGGACGCGATTCGCTTCATTCCCTCCTTAGGCAGCGTGCGGTTCTTCATTTCGGCGGCATTTCGGCGCCATAGGAGCACTAGAGTTTTAAGAGGATAGAGAGAGAACGGGGTGAATATAAGAGGTTGGGAACTTGGAGTGAAAAGAGAGAATTCTACTGGTTCAAACGGATTCGAAAACGGAGTCCGTTTGGGGTAGGAAAAGCTTGTTGGGCTTATGGGTAGGAACGACCTCTTAGCCTAAGTTTAAGTCGCCGCATATGGGGGGATTTGAGAGGTGTCCTTAACTTGGAGAGCTCTTGGGAAGAGTGTACGTCTAGGGAGGCCTAGGGAAGAGTAAGGCAAGGGTTGGAGAACAAGCACACTTTAAGTCTATTCACACGGGGGGAGGGGGGGGAGAAGAGTGTAGGACATGTCCTAGAGCTTGAGGGAGGGCTTGCGCCTAGGGCCTTGCTGGGGGCTTGCTCGGAGAAGGGGGCTGGGAGGGTCCTTTTATAGGTGCTGGAGGGTGGACGTCCGGGTGCGGGAAGGTGACACTTGGGTGGTGTAGGTGTCCGAGAGAGAGTGTGGGCGTGAGACACCTGGGGGTGGAGGTGTCTCGAGCGAAGAGAGAGAAAGTGTGACACATGGGGGTGGAGGTGTCCCCAAGAGAGAGAGAGCGCGACACCTGTGGATAGAGGGTTCTGGGAGGAGGGGGTACGTGTAGGGGTGTGCTGGAGGGTGCGTCTAGATCGTGTACACACTTGGGTGTCCCGAGTGGATTGTCGTTCGTTTCACGGGCGGCGCGCGTGGTGGGGCCCACGCCGGCCACCCGCCCCGTCGCCCCGGGGGGATCAAAAATTTTTTTTGACGAAAATGTTCGGCCTTGCCCCGTGACCATGGGGGCGTGATCCGTTCGTTGATTAGACACCTGGATAGTTACTATTTTAGGTCGGAAGTTCGCAGATTAAAGGCTTAAAAGCTTAATTAAACCCATTCCGGGTACCCGTTTTTAGTTCAGAAAAAGCCTAGTCAGAACCCTCCAGGATCCTCCTTAGGTGTCCCGGCACTTCACTCAGGGACCGCTTCGTCGGCCCTTGTCCATCGTACCGGAAGCGCACCATTTTAACCATACTGCGGCTGGTCAAGACCTCGCGGCGGCAGGCTTTGCCGCATGAGCTGTCCCTCAACGAACACTCCCCGCCAGCTATTGCAACCGAACTTCCCTTAGATAAACATATATGCCAAATGCTCCCTCCAGCATTCTGGCGTAAGACAATCTTTTAAGAAAACAGGGTTTCTTTGCAAGTTTTGTTTTGATTTTTGTTTGAAAACCATGAATAATCTTAAATCCGTATCTCAATACTTCTAGATCCAGGTGTGAATTCCAAACAGAATTCCTCGAATTTTGTTAACTTGATCCTCAAATCAAAATCAAAAGTCTTAACTTAGTTTTAGATTCGGTGGGGGAATTGAGTACATTTTTCCTGAACTGGGCACATTGTCATTGGTTGAATTTGACGAAGGAATTAGGTCTTGGTCAATAGACTGATATGAGTTTGAGTCTGGAAAGGTTCTTCTTAAACTATCTCTCTTGAAGGTACTATTTCAATTTCTCTTTTTCTAAATTTCGTTCGACGAATATTTGCTTACAGGTTTCTAAAACATGAATTTCTTATGTTGAGGAATAAGATAGTCATTTATCTCGTGATTTTTGCGAAAATTAAATAGAGGATTAAGGAGAACCCTTATTTAATTATAAAGATTCTATATGCATCTAATTATGCATAAAATCCGATTCTGATGAAAGTCACACTTTTATCATTAAAAAAAATCATTTATGGTGAAAATCACTCTTTTATTAAAAAATATTTTTTATGCACCCATTTATGCATAAAAACCATTTATGATAAAAATCACACTTTTAATATAAAAAAACATCTTTTATGCACCCATTTATGCATAAAAATCATTTGTGATGAAAATCACACTTTTAATTTAAAAAAAATCTTTATGCATAAAAATCATTTATGATGAAAATCACACTTTTAATATAAAAAAATATCTTTTATGCACCCATTTATGCATAAAAATCATTTATAATGAAAATCACACTTTTAATATAAAAAAATATCTTTTATGCATAAAAATCATTTATGATGAAAATCACACTTTTAATATAAAAAATATCTTTTGTGCACTCATTTATGCATAAAACCATTTATGATGAAAATCACACTTTTAATATTAAAAAAATATCTTTTATGCATACTTCTATGCATGAGAATCAAATATGATAAAAGTAACACTTTTATAATAAAAAATAATCTTTTATGCATACTTCTATGCATGAAAATCAAATATGATAAAAGTAACACTTTTATAATAAGAAATAATCTTTTATGCATACTTTTATGCATAAAAATAAAAAATGATAGAAGTAACACTTTTATAATAAAAAATAATCTTTTATGCATACTTCTATGCATGAAAATCTAATATGATAAAAGTAACACTTTTATAATAAAAAAATAATCTTTTATGCATACTTTTATGTATAAAAATCAAATATGATAGAAGTAACACTTTTATAATAAAAATAATCTTTTATGCATACTTCTATGCATGAAAATCAAATATGATAAAAGTTACACTTTTATGATAAAAAAATAATCTTTTATGCATACTTTTATGCATAAAAATCAGGTATAATGAAAGTAATACTTTTATAATAATACTAATTTTCTTTTATACAAATAATCAAAATGCATCTTCTATGCATGAAAATGATACTTTAGAATATAAAAACCATAAGGATTACTCTTTTAGAATAATAAAAGATGAAATATATTTCACTAATTTCCAAAAATTTTGCCATAACCTCCTTTGTATGGCTGACCATTTTTTATTTTTTAAGTCTTTAAAATTAATTAAAAGTGCACCAAGAGTATTGAAATTATTCGAAAGTAAACATTTTTCTACTTATTTAAGACAAACATTATAAAAAACTTGACTTTAATCATTAATCATTCACCTAGGATAGAGAATGGTTGGATTTACTAGAGAAGAGAGGGGAATGCCTTTTTGCAATGAGGCATAACATCACTTGCAATTTTAGAGAACACAAAAAGCATAAAAACCATAAAATAAATGGAAAAGAGAAGAATCACCAACTTACTAATGAATTTGAGAGCTTTCCTTTGGCTTGATGGTTTGAGGGTTCAACTCTTGTTTGAGACAAGAGTGGCCACCAATCTTCTAGAAGAAGGAAGGTCAAAAACTAATGAATTATGAATACAATTCACTGTTTTTGGGAGACACAGGGTAACAGTGCAAAATACTATTAAGTTTCAACAAAGGGGAGGGCTTCTATTTATAGGAAAAAATGAGCTTCTAACCAAGCCAACTGATTCTAGAATTTTCCAGATCAGTTTTGTCAATTTTTGACCATTTTTAGGTCAGTTTTGCTCACTTTTTGGATCTAGTTGAAACAGGAGAGAGGAGAGAGAAAAATATCCCATTATTTGGGAGTTTAAAACTCATTTAAGCATGTGAAATAGGCGCCTCCTTTATGAGGGGAATTCTCCCATGCAGAGGTGTCAAAAATGCATCATTTCACCTAAATATCTCTCTTTTTTAACTATTAACCTTGTCCTTAGTCAACTCTTCATCTTATGTGAGTATTTACTCATTTTTGGGGGATTTTTCCTTTTATTCTTCTATTTATCTCCTTCTTACATTTGGATGAATCTTATTGGTCCATAGGAACCTTAATTTAAGATTTCGAAAAAATCATCACCCCCAGGATAATATCTCTTGAACAGATTATACTTAATTTCTAATGCACCTTCTAAAAATATTTTTGAACTTCTGTTTCAGGGTCCCGAACTTATTTTAATAAGATGAGATATTTTTCTATCCAAAAATATTTAAATTCTGAATATTCTCTTTCTAGAACATTCTCTCTCTCTAGGCCAAAACTGGTAGAAACAAGATCTTTTATATTTCTGAAGAGGGATTTGATTACAGGGGAAGATGTTGAATATCTTGAGAGGCTAGGGAGGAATCTTGCACTCCTTGCTTGCAATTACTGTAGTGTCATGTCCTTTTATTATTGAAGCAAGAGAGAACATCATGCAGGATAGATTCTTTGGCCCTATTTCTACCCTACTTATGCAGGAAAGCAAAACTCCACATGAGTTGAACCGAGTTCAAAGGTACAGCCTGGATGATGGAATTATGTATTATCGCAGGCTATGCATTCCCAATGATGAGGGAACTAAGGGTAAAATTCTGAATGAAGCCCATGATAGCCTTATTGCAAGACATCCAGGTTTCATCAAAACCTACATGTCTATGAAGAACAGCTTCTTTTGGCCTGGACTAAAAAAAAGGATGTACTTAATCATGTACGTTAATGTCTGACATGTAAGAAAGTCAAGGCCGAGAGAGTAAAAATGCCTGGGAAGTTACATCCATTAGACATCCCCCATATGAAGTGGGAATGCATCAGTATGGATTTTATTACTGGATTGCTTTCAGTGCAATCAGGTTACAACTCCATCCTCGTGGTAGTTGATAGACTAACCAAAGTTGCCCATCTCATTCCAATAAAAGAAACCTACCTGCAGTGGTGTGGCCAAAGTGTTCCTCAAGGAAATCTTCAGATTGCATGGCCTACCTAGAAGAATAGTAAGTGATCAAGACCCCAAATTCACGTCAAGATTCTGGACTGCATTTTTCAAAGCAATAGGAAATTTCTTAGATCTCAGCATAGCTTACCACCCCGAGACCGACGATCAAACAGAAAGGGTAAACCAAGTAATCGAAGATATACTTCGGTCATGCTATGGCAGGGAACCCAAGAAGTGGCTAAGTTATCTGCACCTAGTCGAGTTTGCCTACAATTCTTCTTATCACCAAAGTATTGGAATGAGCCCTTTCAAAGCTCTGTATGGACAAGATTGCTTAACTCCATTAACTTGGTCCGACCCATTGATTAGAGTCGAGATGTTCAGACAGATGCTTGACGACATGGAGCAGCAGATGCACTCAATTCGCAAAGATATAAAAGCTGCCCATGATAGACAAAAACAGTATGCAAATAAGAAGAGGACAGACAGAAAATTCAAAGAAGCAGATATGGTCTTCATTCGAGTACGCCCCAAAATAAGTTCTCTATCTCTTGGGAAGTACAAAAAGTTATTTCCTAGATATTGTGGGCCATATCTGATTACAAAGAAAGTAGGTGACTTAGCCTACCAACTTCTTCTGCCTCCTCATCTCAAAGTACATAATGTATTTCATGTTAGCCTACTTAAAAAGTATGTACCAATTAAAAAGTATGTACCAAGCCCGAATCATGTGCTTGATGATGAAATATTAAGTTCTTCAACCCAAGGGAAGATGGAACTCCAACCTGAAGAAATTCTTGATGTTCGAGAGAAGGTTCACAGGAATAGAATTCTGAGAGAATTATTGGTGGTTAAATGGAAGTTCTATTCTTTTCAAGATGCCACCTAGGAGAAAGAAGCCGAACTATTGTGGGATTACCCCGAGTTTGCGAGATGAGGACATCTCGCGTTTTCAAGTGGTGGAAGAGAATGTAAGATTCCTCCCTAGCCTCTCAATAAGTCCAGTATCTTCCCCTGAAGTCCAGTATCTTCCCCTGTGATCAAATCCCTCTTGAGAAATATAAAAGATCTTGTTTCTACCTGTTTTTGTCTAAAGAGAGAAAATCTTCTAGAGAGAGTTGATTCAATTTTTAAATATTTTTGGATGGAAAAATATCTCATCTTATTAAAATAAATTCTCCCGAAACAGATGGTCAAAAAGAATTTCAGAAGGTGCATTAGAAATAAATTATAATCTGTTTAAAAGGCCTTATCCTAAGGGTCCAGATTTTCTAAAATTTTTAAATTAAGGTTCTTATGGACCAATAAGAATAATCCAAATGTAGAGAGGAGGTAAATTGAAGAAATAAAGAAAATCCCCCCAAAAATGAGTAAATACTCACATAAGATCCAAAATAATAATAATTTTTGACACCTCAGAGTGGGGATTCCCCCTCATGAAGTAGGCGCCTCTTTCCCAAAAATTACATATTTCATCTCTCCTCTCTCCTCCTAATTCAAAACTGGATCCAAAAAGTGAGCTAAACTGACCCAAAAATGGTCAAAATTGACAAAACTGATCTGGAAAATTCTAGAACGAGTTTGCTTGGTTAGAAGCACACTTTTTCCTGTAAATAGAAGCCTCCCCCTTTGTAGAAGCTTAATAGTGTTTTATGCACTATCACTCTACTCCTCCCCAGAGTTAAAAACAGTGAATTTATTGATAATTCATTGGTTTTTGACCATTTCCTCTTCAAGAGAATTGGTGGCCACTCTTGTTGCAAATAAGAGTAGATCCCTCAAACCATCAAGCCAAAGGAAAGCTCACAAAAATTCATGTAAGCTAGAAATCCTACTTTTTCTTTATTCCATTTAATGGTTTTCAAATTTTTGTTTTCCTTAAAATGAAAAATGATGTTATGCCTTGTTGGAAAGGCTTTCCCCCTCTCTTCATTCTTGAATTCAGCCTTCCTTTATCCTAGATATGTAATCAAATTCTTAGATTTAAACTTTTCATATTGTTTCTCTTTAAAAAGTGGAATTTGATTAGTTTAGAATGCTTTAAACCATTTGGGATCCCAGACACTCATGGGCGAGGCCCCGAGTGGGAAACCTTGCCGTGCGTATGAGGGAGCTGCTTCCACTGCCAGCTACTGGGAATTCGATGTGCCGAGGGGGCAGTGGGATCTCACAGGGTTCTTACATGATCTCAACAAGAAACTAAAACCAATGGTGGCACAGCCACCAACATCAACATTGAAGGGTTTTATGCTCGTGGAAGTGGCTAAACAAGCAAAACGGAACATGGGCTTGGAAAAGAAGTCCAAAAAAAGCAAGAAGTATGACTCTTCAGACTAAGACTCCAAAAGCGAGTTGAAATCAGAAGACTCAAAATCTGAGTCAGATGCTAAGGAGGAAACCAGACATAGCAACAAGAAGAGAAAATACAAAGGCAAGGATGAAGAAGTGGAAGCTCGTTGTTGCTAGCAGCAAAAGTAGCACTTCTTGCATGGGGCAAGGTCCCTCACTCGGGTCCTCACCCACATATATCCAGACAAGAGACTGATCCCTCGGTTCTTCCAAAACCGAACCCGGAAAAACTTCTCTCACCCACATATATCCAGACAAGAGATTGATCCCTCGGTTCTTCCAAAACCGAACTCGGAAAAACTTCTCTCACCTGGAAAACACGGGCAATTCCTCCGAGAAACGTAGTCAAAAGCTTTAACTAACTGAACTGATCTGACCGAACCCATAAGTCCCATAGTCAGATTAAGGAAAAGATTGCACTTGGATCATAGAGACCAATGCGTTTTTCCTCATTTGAGAGAGGCACAACCATTGATTCTTTATCATAGAACAATTTTTATTCGGGATTTACTTCATCTAACGTACCATAATAGAATAGAGTCTCATTTTAGGGATCCATCAGTCCAGCCTAACCCCATCTAGTCCCGTGGGTTAGCCAACCGCCCATAGCCAACCTCCCAACCACTGTAGTGATGGGATCCATTTAAGAATTTGGTTAGGTTTTGTCCCGGGTTCCAGGGAAGAGAGTTCCCAGGCCCCCTAGCCGGATCTTCATATGCAAATTTCAAGCTAGTCACACCACTTACACACCCAATATGAAATTGCCTTTTTTCACAGATTCAATTGTCTTTAAAACAATCTTTTAATGAAACCATAGTGTCACTGATCATAATCCTCCAAAATATCTGGTTGAATTCTAATTTCCAATCATTCCTTCATCGGTGTACCTATGGCATCATTGGCAACTAGAACGCTACCACTTGTCCATTCAGGGGCCTTTTCGATAGTTCTTAGCTCATAGTACTCGGCAATATATTCACTTATAAAATTCAAAATGGAATCTTCATTGAAGATCAGCAAGATCAACCAATAGATCCATATAAAAGAGCCATGGACTCATCCGTTGAGAACCAGCAAGGTCAATCAACCAGATCCATGCCCGAATTCAGAAAACAACTCTTACTCCTTGTTCCAATATCTTCCCCGACGCACGTGTGGATATCTTCAGTGACCCAAAGCCCGATTACCATATGGTGAGCATCCTCTAGGATCCTTCACAGGTCACCTAGCGCTTTACTCATAGGCGACTTCCTTGGTCCCTCATCCACCGTACCGAAAGCTCACCATTTAAATCGAGGTCAAGACCTTGGCCGACCTTCCTATGCAAGACGTCCTCCGTTGACTCCTCGTCAGTTGTTGCAACTTTATCAATTAGGTCTCCACCATGACCTCATTCACAAGATGGTCAAAATTCTTCCCTAGCATTCTTGACATAAAACAATCATTTAAAAAAACGAGTCATAAATACAGTTTCTATAACAAACTCTCATCTTTCCACATTTTGTTCCACATCAATCCCCATTATTTAATCCACATTCATTTCATGTGTATTCCCATTCTCATCTAATCACATCATTTTCCATCTCATCACATCACATTCATTCACATCTCATCCATTCATATCTATCCCAATTCACATCCCATCACATCTCATCCATTCACATCACATCTCATTCATTCACATCACATCTCATTCATTCACATCTATCCCAATTCACATCACATCTCATTCATTCACATCTATCCCGATTCATATCCCATCACATCTCATCCATTCACATCACATCTCATTTATTCACATCTATCCCGATTCACATCCCATCACATCTCATCCATTCACATCACATCTCATTCATTCACATCTATCCCATTTCACATCACATCACATCCATTCACATCCCATATCGTTCATTCACATCCCGACTCATATGACATCACATCTCATTCTTCACATACACATTTACATCCATTCTTCACATACACATTCACATCCATTCTTCATATACACATTCACATCCTGATTCACATATCTCATTACATCTATTCACATCACATCCATCCATCCATTCATTCAGATTTATCTGATTTACATCACATCTCATGATATCTATTCACCTCACATCTCATCACCTCCATTCACATCACATCCATTCTAGCGTAAGACGATCCTTTAAGAAAACAGGGTTTCTAAGTAATTTTTCAGTTTGATTTTCTTTTCAATACAAGGAGTATTTCTTGAATCAGTATCCCCAAAACTCCTTGATTGAAATTCTAAATTTCATACCAGAATTCCTCGAATTCTATATCCTTGATCCACAGATCAATTCAAAGGGTCTCAAACTTACTTTCAGATTTGGCGGAGTTTTGAGTGTATTTTTCTAAACTGGTCACACCTTCTTTCCTCAAAACTGACAAAAGAGTTTGGTCTTGCTCATAGTCTGATTCAAGGCTTGAGTAGTCAGATAAGATTCAAGGCTCGAGTAGTCGGATAAGATTTTTCGTGAACTATCTTTCTCAAAAAGGTTTGATGATTCACTTACTATTTTACTTAATTTCTTTTTTTTAAAATATTAATTTAACTAATTTCTAAATTAATTACGAATTCCAATGAGGAATAAATTAATCATTTATTTGAATATTTTGATCTCGATAGATCTCCTGAATTTTCTTTTTACAATCCGAGTGAATATAAAACGAGAGAAATTTCTCTCTTAGAGTATTTAATTATTCATTTATCAGATACTGATAGAATTTAAACATAGAATTTAAGAGAATTCTAATTTTGATATACAAAATCTCAGCATAAAAATCAACTTCAATGGGAATAACACTTTTATTTAAAAAATCCTTTTATGCATAAAATCAAATTTAATAAGAATAACACTTTTGACATAAAAATAAATCCTTTATACATCTTTCTACGCGTAAAAATCAATTTTAATGAGAAAAACACTTTTGGAATAAAATTGATTCCTTTATGCATCTTTCTTTCATGTAAAAATCAATTTTAATGAGAATAACACTTTTGGAATAAAAATAATTCCATGGGTTAGCCACCACCCAACCACTGGAATCGGTAGAACCAGACAATTACTCACCCACCCATAATTGAATGCCTTTCTTAACTTTTGCTTTCGAATACAGATACCCACACACTCCTCTTTAAGACTTTAACTTATAAAATAATCCATTAACACACAGTTATTGGTTACAGATGTCATAACTTTAACTTATAAAATAATCCATTAACACATAGTTATTGGTTACAGATGTCATAACTCAAAAATTCCATCCAGTCCCTTCTTTCTCAAAAAAGAGTATCACTCTAGTCTCTTCGTTGAGACCAAATGGTTAGCAATAAGATCCAGTATAACAGATTACAGTAATCACTTCGTCCATCATACATATCTTCCATGACATATGCATGGGTGTCCTAGGCACCGCGAGCCCGTGCATTGCTTGGTCAGAACCCAAATTTTATTTTATTACAAAAGTGTTATCTCTATTAAATTAAATTTATGCATAAATAGATGCAAAAAAGGATTTTCTCTTATATAAAAGCGTTATTCCCATTGAAGTTGATTTTTATGCATAAATAGATGCATAAAGATTTTTTATATCTCTATTAAATTGAATTTATGCATAAATAGATGCATAAAGATTTTTTATATCAAAATTAGAATTCTCTTAAATTCTATGTTTAAATCCTATGAGTATTTGATAAATGAATAATTAAATACTCTAAGAGAGAAATTTCTATCGTTTTATATTCACACGGATTGTAAAAAGAAAATTCAAGAAATCCATCGAGATCGAAACATTCAGATAAATGATTATTTTATTCCTCATTGAAATTCGTAACTAATTTAAAAATCAGTTAAGTGAATATTCAAAGAAAGAAATTTGGTAATATAGTAACTGAATTATCAAACCTTTTCGAGAAAGACAATTCAGGAAAAATCTTATCCGACACTCGAACCTTGAATCAGACTATTACCAAGACCAAACTCTTTCGTCAGTTTTGAGGAAAGAAGAGGTGTCCAGTTTAGAAAAATACACTCAAAACTTCCACCAAATCTGAAACTAAGTTTGAGACCCTTTGAATTGATCTATAGATCAAGGTTATAGAATTCGAGGAATTCTGGTATGAAATTTAAAATTCCGTTCGAGAAGTTTTGGGATACTGATTCGAGAAATATTCCTTGTATTCAAAAGAAAATCAAACTGAAAACTTGCATAGAAACCCTATTTTCTTAAAGGACTGTCCTATGCCAGAATGCTAGAGGGAGCATTTGGTATATGTTCAAAGGACATATCATGCGGCAAAGCTTGCCCAGGTCTTGACTAGCCTTAGTATGGTTGCAAAATGGTGCGCTTCCGGTACGATGGACGGTCCCTAAGTGAAGTGCTAGGACACCTAAGGAGGATCCTAGAGGGTTTTTCAAAATCAAATTCCTGCAGGGTCTGCGTCCACCTTCTTTGGCGCATGTTGAGATCCTTCTGAGTGAAGATCCACTTTAAGTTCTGATGATCAGTCTCATCAAAGTGAATCTTTGACCCAGTAGGTAATGTCTCCACAACTTCAGAGGGCATAGACTACTGAAAGTAGCTCTAGGTCGTGGTTTGGACAGCATAATTTCTCTCATGCGTTCTGAGTTTTCAGGATTCATAGGCCACTACATGACCTTCCTGCATGAGCGCACCTCCCAAGGCAAAACCACTGGCATTAGTTACTACCTCAAAGGGTCGAGAGAAATTTGGCAACTTCAAGAACGGGATTGGTTACCAAGGTGGTCTTTAGCTTATCAAAATTACTCTGACACCTGGCAGACCATTGAAATGAGGCATTCTTCTTGAGAAGATTAGTCAGGGGGAAGCTATGAGAGCATACTTAGGTATAAAAATTCTATACCAACCAGTTAATCCCAAGAATCCCGTGACTTCTTTTACTGACTTTGGTTCAGGCCAATCTATGACTGCTTGGACTTTTGCGGAATCTAGAGAAATTCTATCTTTGGATACCAAAAAGCCCAAGTATTCAACATGGTCGACAGAGAAAGTGCATTTGCTCTTTTTTGCAAAGAGTTGCAAAGAGTTGGTGATTCCTTAGAATCTCAAGAACTTTACGGACGTGAGCTTCATGGTCAGCTGCATTCTTTGAGTAAATCAAAATATCATCAAAGAAAACAAGAACAAAATCATCCAAGTTTTTTCTGAGAATATCCTGCATTAGGCAATTGAATGTAGCTGGGGCATTTGTCAATCCGAATGGCATGACAATAAATTCATAGTGCCCATAGCAAGTATTGATGGCTATCTTCGGGATATCTTGATCATTAATCCTGATCTGGTAATACCTTGATTTGAGGTCTATCTTTGTGAAGATTTGGGTTCCATTTAGCTTGTCCAAAAGCTCATCAATTCTAGGGATAGGATACTTATTCTTAACTGTCAGTTGATTGAGACCTCTGTAATCCACATAGAATCCTAACGTTCCATCCTTCTTTTTCTAAAAGAGAACTGGCGCTCCCCAAGGTGAAACACTGGGTCTTACAAACCCTATTCTAACAGCTGTCTAAGTTGTTCCTTGATTTTAATGGCTTCAGGGACTGGCATTTTGTACGTGCGCTGGGCTATTGGCTGAGCTGCGGGGGTGAATTCTATCACATAATCTACTTCCCGAATCGGAGGCATCTCAGTTAGCTCTGCTGGGAATAAATCATCATACTCACTTAACCATTATGGTTCTTTAGCCTTTAACTTTGTGTCTATCGGATTCATTTTGATAACATAAATGAGCTGCTTCTTTCTAAGTCCTTTCAGTAACCTAGAAGCTTTTACTAATTTGCAGATTTGGGGATCCAAAAATTCCAGTTCCTTGAACTTTTTCACGTGAAGGTGACAGAAGGAAATGGTTCCATTGTGAGGGTGAATGTCAGCTTGATTTTTGTGGAGCCAATCCATTCCAAGGATTCCGTCGAAAACTCCCAAAGGTAAGACTCTGAACTGGCAGTCAGTTACATTCCTATCTAGATTAAAGTGAATACGATCTGTCTCATGGTGAGTGAAAAGAATCTTCTCATTGGCCAATTCAACTTGCATAGGTTTTCCTAATTTCTGTTCTAAGACTAGCTTACACAAGAATCCTAGGGAAATAAATAAATGAGTACTGCCTGAATCAATCAAAAGATTGAATGGCTTACCCTTATACTCAGCTGGAGCATGGATGACAGAGAATTGACGATTTGGCCCTTGGTTTTCAATCGTGGCATAAATCTTAGCTCTTTCCTCTTCCACTACTTCTGCTATCGTAACTGCTCTGGCTGCTCCAGATTGGGGCGAAACTCTTCTCTTTGGTTACCCCAATTCTGGGAGGGAGTTCTGAGACTACTCTGAACAGAGGCAGATGGTTGAGATAGAGTCCTTCTGGGATTGCCCTAATTTTGGCGAGACAGACCCGAACCCTGATTTGACTGATACAAAGGGGCTAGTCTCTGCACTCTGGGTCCTTGACTTCCCTGTCCTCATGACATGGCAGGAGTCGGGCAGTCTCTAAGTTGGTGATCGAAATTGTGACATCCAAAACACATGTTCTCACTTCTTCTCAGCTCATCCCTCTGAATCCTTGAAAGAGGTGGGGCTCTTGAGAAAGTGTTCTGAGGAAAGGATCTTCCTTCACTTCTGAATCTACCAGCATCTTGATTCTGATTAGCGTCTTGCTGCCACTTTGGGGGTGGAAAGTTTGAAGCACTTCCCGGGGTTTGGAACCTTTTAAAGTTTGAGGGTGCGGGACCTTAATAACAAATGCTTTGGCAAAGTCCTTTGCCATTCTGATAGCTTTTGCCATTGAGACTGGGTGTGGAGAATATTTGAGGAGAAGGGCAAATGCTTGATGGTATTCTTCAATCGTCTGGATATCCTACTTCAGTTCCAAGAACTCATTCATTTTGGTTTCCAAGAAGCCCGGAGGACAAAACCTCTTCCTCAGGTAAGCTTTAAGATATGACCAGGTCTGGGTATTTTGGTCAAGGCGGTTTGTCTCACAATGGTTCCTCCAAGCGACCCTGGCCGTTTCCACAATTTTCAATCTGGCAAGAGCCATCTTACTTCTCTCGTTATAGCCGGTTACATCAAAATACTCTTCCATTGCCTTTTTCACTACTTCTCCTAACTGTTCCCCTTCAACTTTGAAGGGACTAGGTTGGGATCGGTGTAGGGCATTACGAACGTCGGGATCTAACTCTTCATCATCGAGGTAAGAGGATCCGGCTGCCTAGCATGGGCCGCGTGCCTCTCATGATTCTGACAAAACGATAATTTATGTCAACTTAACTTTGTCAACAGATTAAGGCTATTTAATTTTTGAGATTTATTTCTTAAATAATTAAATATTCCATCATAATTCTTGAAAACAAGATTCACTCTGATAATTTTATTAACCAATATTCATAACCATGAAAACAATTTAGAATCTTTTCCAAAACATCATTTATTATCAAAAGTTTTTGAAATATACATAGAGCATCTCAGCTCCAAAAGTCACTGTCTCAATCGCGTACGCATAAAAAGGCAATACTGTGATGGAGACATGCTATGATATACACGATTCATCACTGATAATGATGCTGTAATTCTACTCCTAGGAATAAAGCAGCTAAGAAGTCCAAAAATACGGTAATAAATTCTGAAATTTCGGGGTGAATGATTATAGATTTGTACATAATGAACAACTCCTAGCCTTATCAAGATCATGGCTAGCGAGATATCCAATGCTCTCTCTCCCTCCCTCCCTCAGACACACACTCACACAAGCATTGAAGGCAAGAGATGGGCAACAAGGTTTGAGAGAATAATAGAGCACTATCTTCACTAGAGAGCATACAAGAATGAGGATTTAGAGTTACAATTTAAGCTTTATACTTGGCTCATTGTGTTCACACTTGGCTGGCCAATTTGTTAAAAATGACATCCTAGTGCATCCAAGACTACCTACACTAGTGCAAACACCTTGTCCCAACTAGTAGCTCTCATCTTCTTATCCCATGGCACACCTTTCATATACAAACAATGATCGCACATGTAAAATAATCCATTACAAAAGAAATATGAATTCTCTATTGCCTAGGCTAGTGAATGTCAAAATATGTGGTGGCCGATCAAAATGGCCGACCAAAATGGCCGACCAAAATGTCATAGAAGTCTTTGACATCACTTAACATGCCCCCCTTCTTGATGAAGATTCCGTCCTCGGAAGATGTCATTGAATAATATTTAAGGTCACAGGAAGAAATTAATGCAAGGCTTGGGATGATATGCATGGCAATAATAATAATAAGTAATATGTTCTTGGAGCAACAAGTAGAAGTTAACAAGGAAATAGCTAAGAAAGTGGTTATGAAATCAGGGATAAGACTGGTTAAGCTTCCCAAAGATGATACAAATATGAAGATTAATATGGATCTAACTTAGAAATAGGTACAAGCATACAATTCATGAACAGAGTTTTAAAAAAAGTGTCCATGGTTATGACCACAATCTCAAACACAATGATGCATATACAAACCATCTAAAGCTATATGTTAGCTTTGGAAGTAAAACTATACGTGATTAGACAATTGCTTACATAACAAAAGTGTGTGTTTTTTTTCTTCTTTTGTGAAATGAAGAGTGATAAACTACCACCACGTGGAGACCAAAGCAATGGCCCATTGACTCCAATCAAGGATATCAAGAACCGCTAAGAGCCTCCGATGATGTTGGTTTGTTAGTGAAGCAAAGACACAAGGTTCCACCCTATGAAAAATCAAGGCATTGGTCTTATGGTACCATTGCTAGTTTTGCAAAAACCTACTAGGATTTCACATGGCAATGGTTATCTTCTTGGTCATTTTTTAATATTATTGGTTATTTTAAATTTTTTTATACCTTTTATATTGTAACAACCATCTTTTTCACTCACACGTTACCTAGAGAGCTAAAATATAGCTAAATATGGTTTAATAAATGTAAAATGGAGGACTTGGAACACTTTATATTTAAATACAAAATCTTAAGACTAACAATTTAAAAGAAAAGATGCTAAGAGAAAGGCAAACTAGTCAAGTGCAATGCAATTATGCTCTCCAAGGGAAGATGCTAAGAGAAAGGAAAAGCAGTCAAGTGCAATGCAATTATGCTCCCCAAGGGAACAATTGAAGTATACAATTGCAAAAGAGAGATGTATGAAGAGCTAGTTTTGAGTACACATGTTTAATTTGAAGCTCGTGAAGTCATTGCTTATCCTTTTGCTCTTGATCTTGGTGAAAGACGATGTAGCTACTTGTCAAGATTGAAGATTTTTATGTAGGTCTTTGCTGTTGTAGAAGACTTCCTTGTTGCATCATGATAAACCTGTAAAAATCCTCAAGGAAAGCTCTGCACATGTTGATTAGCCAAGACCATAAAGTACATGCATGTTTATCATTGATCAGTGCTCTCTTCTCTTACTTTTTTTGTTTTTTACTTTTTTGTATTTTTAAGATTATGAAAGAAATAAATAATGTTTAAGCTATATACAAAGTATTAATGCTATACATGTTGGGCCAATACTAGTTTTATGGTATTAAATTTTCCAACAAGCTCCCTCCCGATGTGAACATCGTGAAATGTCTAGGAGTAAGGTGTTGTAGAGGGTTTTAAGGAAGATGAGACTATCTCCTTGGGCCACCACATCAAAGTTTTCCTTTACTCACTTTGGTGTAGCTTCATAAAACCATCCTTTCCAAATGCTATATCAAGAAGTCCTAGGTGCTGGTACACATGTGAGTCCTTAAGAAGTGATTACATCCAATTGAAGAGGTGGAAATGTGCTTACATAAGAGTGAATTTGGCTTAGATACTCTTCATGATGTATTGGCCTATCTATTTCCTCCTGAGGAGGTGTTACCCTAAAGAGTTGGAGTGCAATAGCATAAGTTGACGCTTTGATGGGTGAAAAAGCCTCTTGGCAAGGAGGTCTATGGATTTTTGATGTTGAAGCATGGTTTGACCCCCCTCTTCTTGAGCTATGTTGTACTCTCAAAATCTTTTTAGGCAGCCAAGTTTAAAGGGGTGGGGATATTGTAGAGACATCCATATGTGCCTTGCCCTTGTCTAGTTTTAGTGAAGCAATTGCTAGTGGTGGTGGAGTTATCATAGTCTATGTTCGGATAGGTTTTCTCTTCCAATTGTGATTTGGAAATTGAGTCACATTAGTCATTGCCATTGATGAAGAAACCTTGATGTACTTGGGCTGGGGTAAGATGGTAGTTTGTTTTTTCTTAGGGACCCAAATCTAAGAATTTCCTTTATAAAAACATTGTTCTTGTAAAAGCTCCTTTGGGATCCACCAAGGAGTAGTTTGTAGCTTTGACCTCCTCCATTTTATTTTTTTATTTACCCTACTTCTTGTTGCAAGATTTGGTTTTGCTGGAGAGGAGTAAATGGTTGGACAAACTATTGTAGCTTCTTGGGAAGTCTACTCCCTAGTAGATTCACATGTGGACTCTACAACATCTTTTGGTTTTCGTTTATGAGCTTTTTGATTCTTGTTTCTTAGAGTAGTTGATGGAGAAGTTGAGGTTGAAGGATCTTTCATTGACAACGGTGTAGAGGGGTTTGAGAAACTAGCTTCAAAATTCATTTGATGGCAAAGCTCCCTCCTTGTGATTGTCCTTGAGAGCTAGCAATTCACTGCTGCTGCAGGTTGAATAAAGGCCATAGTTTTGCAGTTAGGATGTTCAACTATATGTAAAATCTCTTTTGCAGAGTCACTTTTACCTTTTTGACTTGTCAACTAGTTGTAATAACCAATGGTGATTGGACCTTTGACGTTACCTTTAGGCAAGACTAGTAAGTCACCAACAAGGTTCTCATTATCATAATAGGTGTCAATTTTTAACCAAGCAAGCATTTTTGTATTTTTCTTCTTGCTACCCTTCACTCTAGCTTCACGTGGTTCAAGCTCGGGTTTCCCTAGTTGGCACCAAGTAGCAAAAGAGACTACATTGTGCATGGTTTCCTCATCACTCAAAGTACTAAATAGCACTTTCCCATAGGGACTAGCCAGTTCAATGCATTTTCTTTTTAGTTCTAGAGCTACTGTAGGTTGAAACCACAAGTTCTTCCACACATGAAGTAGCAACTTTTGGAATAATCTCACCTTTGTGCTTAGAGTTCCAAGATGTGGCAACATTTTGGTAGTTTTCCAAAGATGTGGTCATGGCCATGGTTTCACTAGCTAGAGGAACATATGGGTCAGTAGCTAGGATTTCATCTAGAGCTCTATTCATGCTTGTGTTAGATGGTTCTCGGAGCTTTTCTTGCTTTTGTGGAGAAGTTTTTGGCTTTGTCAAAAATCCTAAGGATGTCATGCTAGATGAATTTTGTGAATTGGCTAATGGATTGTCTCGTTGCTTAGAGGCTTGAGAAACTATAGGTGCACATGTCTTTACAAGCTCTTGAGATTTCTTCGCATGAGTAACAATGTTGTTCTTTTTTCTCATTTCTTCCATAGAGTGATCCAATCGCATACCATCATCAAATGAAGACTTGGTTTGATTCCATGGCCCTCAATGGCTCCTTGCATAAGTGCTTTCCAAACCAAAGGATAGCATTTCTTGATGACAATATCCATAAGCATGTCCCTTTAGAATGCCTTCCGTTCATGTGCTCAAGGGTCTTTGAGAAGTCTGCTCACGGTTCATTTCTATGGTACCAATGGTCTCTTTTTTAATAGCCCTAGAGTTTGAAGTAGGTGATTGAGGAGATTTTGGGCTATCTTGAGGGAAAGTTGTTGTTATGTCCACTTAAGAGTCTAAAGAGCTGATTGATTTAGCCTTTGAGCACCTAGCACTAGCAATCTTCCCTCCTTGTGGGTTCATGGTGGAGTTATTAGTTAAGCTAGGCATATCATTCATTTTCATAGCTTATGAGCTGGAGCTAGGAAACTTACTCTCCTTGGCTGCAATAGCCACATTGGTAGTGAGCATCTTGTTGCCATTCCCCTCATGTAGAGGCATATTTGGAGCTTGTTTTTCTGGAAAGCCTGTTGGTGGCATGATAGAAATAGCACATGATGGGTTTTTCAACAATGGCATGTTCATTTTGCTAGACTTTTGAGTGCTTGCATGCTTTATCCCAGGTGGTAGCATAGATGTAGGTGCTTTCCTAAAAAGGCTTTGCCCTTGGCGTTCATTTTGTACGGTAGCCTAAATGCAATCAAAGACTTCTTTTAAGAGCTCTTCACCTTTTGTGCCCCAGTTTTGCTTGCACAATCTCTAGCCAATAAATGTAATAGCGTTGGTTCAAAACCTAATCCATGAGAATCTGAGTTCCAATATCGTACTCCCAATCCCTAGCAATACGTTTCCCTCTTGTCCAAGTACCTAGGGAACTTTTAGACACGATTATTACACTTCTGTGGGGGATGTGCTTGCATTATATGGAAGGGGCAAGGTTGTTTTTAAGATGGGGTGGATTGAGTGGCCTCTAACAATGATTGCATCAATGTTTCTTGCTCATCTTTAATGGATGGGGTGGATTGTGAGTGGCCTTTAAGATGTTGTTTAGAAGATTTGAGGAGGTTTTGTTTGACTTTTTTGCTATTGGGGATCCATTGGTGGGGATTAGGAAAAGGTGGACGATGTCAGATGTCAATTCCTAGGCAGGCAGAAGGCTTGCTAGTGGTTCCCTCTCACCTTGTATTACATTCTAGAGATAATCTACCTCTAGTATGGATTCATCAGCTTTTGCAGAGGCATCACGAAACCGTGAGATTTCTCACCAATTAACATCATATGGATGTTTAGTTACCTTATACATGAGTACTTATCTTGCAATATGATATTGCCACTTTGGGGGGTTTATTTTGCCATCATTCCATGTGCCTAAGGGTCCTCTAGATGTTCTCACTGCATTTGAGTGGTGTTTCATGGTATTGATTTGAGTGCTTCAAAGATGTGTGATTGTTGCAGAATGCTAGACAATGATGGGGATGCTTGAGCTGCTAGTCGTTGGCTTGATCATTAAGCTCATTTTGGACTTTCATTGCATCAAAAGATCCCATCATGGATGCTTCTTACTCTACTGCTTCCTTGGTTTCGCCATGACATGAATTCATTTTTTTTAAATCTTTTTCTTTGTTCTTTGGTTTTCTTTTTTCTTTTGTCTTTGTTTTCTTTTGTTTTTTTTTTGTTTTGTTTTGGTTTTGTTTTGTTGTTTCTTAAATGCTGTCGATGGTGTGGCTTTTGTTTCTTTTTCTTTCTCTTTTTTTTTTGGGTTTTTGTTTTGTTTTATTTATTTATTTTTTGCTACCAGACGATGGGGCTTTTGTTTTTTCTTTTTTCTTTTAGGTACTATGAAGGGGGTCGACGAGCAAAGCTGGCAGGTCTTGGTAGGCAATTGTAGGTGGGTTTAGGTAGGTGGAGACCTTGCCTACTACGTCACACAAGAGGCAAACGTGAACTCAACGTGAACTCGATGCCGGTGGGTACACAAGCGTGCGCAGGGCCTACTGAGCAAATGTAAGCGGTTGGACTACTTGGCTTTGTCATTGAGAAATGATTGCATAGGCCTGGGCCCATTTGGATGGTATGTAGCACAATAGTTCTTGAAAAAACTATTTTAGGTACGGCCACTTAGTTCCCAGGGTCTGTTGTTCTCCCTCATGGCGAAACCAGGGGGTCCGACTTGGGCACCCCCAAACCAGTCTCGAAACACTCTCTCCAGGTTCCTCTCCATTTAGAAGTCGCCTCGCCCCAAAATATGCCATCAGCACAGGACGTGCATGCTCCAAGAACGTCTTTTCATTTGGAAGCATCATTGTACGACATGCACGCGGTTTGGCAATCTGTAGTCCAAAGGAAGGAATTCATGCAGACAACCTCCCCCACTACATGGCCACCATGTGGCCTCGACTCTTGGAATAGATAACTTCACATTTAGCCAATTTCAACTCCACCCGCCGCAGTCAAAATTTTGCTCAACTCTAAACTTAGAATATGGCTTCTATGGGGATTACTACCAAGGTGGAAGTGGATTCGAAGCCGGAGGATCCATCGGGGTCATCATTGTGGAGCAAAGAAATGGCGATGCTGGACGTGAACAAGATTTGGCAAATCAACGAAGCCCTCTCTAGAGTGAACAAAGGCAAGGTGTTGAGACTCCAGCCAAGAACGACAAAGTAGGAGGCGACTATCATGATAGAAGCCAAGATAAGTAATCTGGAACTAGTAAGTCTATTCTTGTTTCATTACTTGAAAATCTGGTTAATGAATGGAGTTCACTACCAGGCATGGGCAGTAGTGGGTGATGGTGGCAGCATGGGCAGTTGTTGTGGGTGATGGTGGCAGCATGGGCAGTAGTGGGTGATGGTGGCAGCATGGGCAGTTCTTGTCCCAATAGCGTAGATGATAGCAGCAGCAGCAACATGGAGAAGGTCATGTTGATCATAAAGAGTTCGGTTGTAGCAACGTGCGAAGCCTAGTGATGGAGGGAATCAAAATTTATATATATATATATATTCAAAGGCCAATGCCAAGATCCCCTGAGCATGATTAGCATTAATTACCTTGGTAATGCAAAAACTAGAACTTTGCCAAATACCAAAAGCCATGCAATGCAATGATCCAAATCCTCACCGATTTGCACACAACCAAATCAAAGAATTCCAATTGAATAATTTACATGCTACAAACATGATGACAATGTCATTTTTTACTAATTCCACCAATCAAAACTCTAATTAAGCATTCTTGATCCCTTTTTTATGCAAAAACCAGAATTTTCAAAGCACAATCCTATTCAATCGAGGCATCAAAATCAAGCATAAATATTGCCAAATCATGCGCACAGCTAGCCAATTAGACTAATTAACATGCTGCGGACATGATGGCAATGTTTTTTTTTCCCAATTTTGACAATTTGAGAGCTAAAGAAAATTTTTAATTCTCTTTTTTTGTAAAAAAACTAGAGATTTTTATACAACAAACTCCTTTGCTACATATATCAAGTTAAAGCTCAAATGTTGTCAATTCATGTGTACACACATGCAAATAGACTAATTAGCATGCTATGGATGCAATGACGGGGTTTATCTCATCAAAATTCCATGATTTTATGCTCAATTGAGCAATTTGTATTTCAATTTTCGTGAAATAAGAGTGCAAAATTAAACAAAAATTAACAAAATTGCAAACAATCTTGAAATAAGAGTGCAAAATTAAACAAAAATTAACAAAATTGCAAACAATCTTGAAATTGAAAGGATTAAAAGTAACAAGAAGTTATTAGAAACATGAAAAACATTAAATTGATGCAAAAAACCACAAAAATACATGATTTTGGGGGATTTTTGCTAATTGAATCATTCTTTTTCTCATTAATGAAACCCACTTCAAACAAGCAAGTTGTGCAAGATTCTTAATAAGAGATTGGTGTCCCAGCAATGGAACCATTTATGTTAGGCCTTTTGGACGCTTAATGGGACTCTTTTCTCATGCCTCGAGGAGCCTAAACTCTAGCCCAAACCCAATACATCATGGGAAACATGCAATGCATTAGTGAGCAACTCTCACTTACCTTTACCTCATTTGCTTGAATTGGAGACTCCTCGTGGTAGCTACGTCAATGGAAGCACGGCAAAGTAGCTCAACAAAGACACCACCACCACGCCCCAAGTGTAACCATTGCTCTATCTCACTCCTTCTATCACGCACACACTCACACAAGTATTGAAAAGGTAAGAGACAGGCAAGGTTTTAGAGAAGAATAGAGACTATCTTCACTTGAGGCCATACAAGAGTGCATACAAGAATGAGGATTTAGAGTTACAATTTGACCTTTATACTTGGCTCATAGTGTTCACACTTGGCCGGCCAATGTTAAAAATGAGGTCCTAGTGTATCCAAGACTACCTACACTAGTGCAAATAGCTTGTCCTAGTAGCCAGTAACTCTCACCTTATTATCTCATGGCACAACTTTCATATACAAACAACAATCGCACATGTAAAATAATATATTACAAGAGAAAAATGAATTCCCTAGTGCATAGGCCAATGCATGTCAAAATATGTGGTGTCCACGACCGTGGTGTCATAGAAGTCTTTGACAACACTTAACACAGAGTATTCCTTACTGACTTTGGAGTGCCCATGTAAGAGTCCTCCCCAGCCCCTCAAGATGTCTAGTTTCTTCCCCTGTAATCAATCCCCTTTGCAGAATAATAAAAGATCTTGTTTCTACCTAGAGAGAGAAAATGTTCTAGAGAGAGGTATTCAGTTTTTAGATATTTTTAGATGGAAAAATATCCCTTCTTATTAAAATAAATTCCCTCGAATAATAAGTTTAAAAAGAAATTCCTAAGGTGCATTAGAAATAAATTATAATGTGCACAAAAGACCTTAGCCTAAGGGTCTAGATTTTTTGGGAATTTTGGATTAAGGTTCCTATGGACCAATAAGATTAATCCAAATGTAGGGAGGAGATAAATTGAAGAATAAAAGAAAAACCCCCCAAAAATGAGTAAATGTTCACATAAGATGAAGAGTGGACTAAGGACCAAAGAAAAGAGTTAAAAAACTGAATTTGACACCTCAGAGTGGGGATCTCCGCTCATGAAGGAGGCACCTTTTTTCTCATCATTACCCCCAATTTGTAATCAATAAAATGAGATATTTCATCTCTCCTCTCTCCTATTTCAAAACTAGATCCAAAAAATAAGCTGAACTGACCCAAAAATGGTCAAAAATTGACCAAATTAATCTGGAAAATTCTAGAATTAGTTTGCTTGGTTAGAGGCTCACTTTTTCTTATAAATAGAAGCTTCCTCCTTTTGTAAAAGCTCAATGGTGTTTATTAATAATTCAATTGTTTTTGGCCTAATCCTAAGTGAATTGGTGGCCACTCTTGCTTCAAAAAAGAGTAGAACCCTCAATCCCTCAAGCCAAAGGAGAGCTTACAAGCTCCATGTAAGCTAATTTTCTTACTTGTTTAATGAAAAATCTATGATTTTCTTAATTTTTATGCTTTGTAAATGTTTGAATTAAATTCAAATGCTACGCCTTGATGAAAAGGCCACCCTCTTCTCTTCTTTACATTCTAGCCTTTCTTAATCCTAGAAAGATTAACTAAGGGATCAATTAAACTCTTCTTATTATTTACTCTCTTGAATTTAGAAAATTATGTAGACTAGAGTTCTATAATGAAACGGGATCCTTTAATCTTCTTGAAGAGAATAATCAAAAACTCATAAAATATATCAAATATTAAAACAACTACTTGAATTAAATTGAAAATTAAAGCATATAACAAAACATAAGACAAGAGAAAGAAAAACATCACCATCAACAATCTTCCCTCCCCTTGTGCGTGGCCTTCCCCCACACAAGAGTATTTTTATGATTAGCTTTCCATCAAAAATAGGCCATAGCCCCAAAAAATATACAAAGTGTGCTTTTAGAGAGCACGACACTCTTCCACAATAAAAATAGAGTGTCCTAAAAATTGGGGCTAGGGTAAAGGCTTTAGGCTTTAATAAATTCAATATTATAAATGTCTTTTTTCCAATATATCAAAATGGAAAAATAAACTACTAAGGTTACAAGCTACGCTTGTAAAAATAAATGTGATGCACATAAGAAACATTCTCCTCAACATTATTTATCAATCCTCGTAATCTTCTTCACCTGAAAATATAAGCCTAATTAATAATTAAATTAATCCCATAAATATTAAACAGGCACAAACCATAACCAACTCATGACTACCAGGCGTAAGTACTTCCAGGGATCACCCTACCAATACAAACCTAACTGAAATAATCATAGACGGCCCCAAGCATACGTCATATACCGCACGTATTAATATTTATAGTGGTGTCACCCATGATATTAACCTAGCCGGCATGACGCAAGAGTAACCTAGGCATCCCCAAATTACTCAAGAGGAAAAAATAATATTACTAAAGAGGACTTAAAATATATTCTCATAACATCCCTCTTGCTTGAGTTTGCAATTGTTCTCAATTGCAGGTTTGCTGGGTTTGAAAAGAACGAAGGATCTTAGGATAAGCTCGAAAAAAATTTCTCGGCATCCATTTTGCATCTTCTTGAGGATGGTTTTTGAATGTCAAAAGATATTTAATTAACATGGATCATAACAGTCCCCCCTATTGGGAATCAACTATCCTCAGTTGCGCAATTAATGAGTGGATGGTTTTATTTTACAAGTGGAGGACAAGATCATCACATCAAACAATTTCTGAAAATAAAACCAAACAAGTGAACGCATGTGAAAAGGATCTAAGTGTCCCATACCACAGAGGTACCTTCCACATACAAACACTCGCTGGTGAAAGATAGAAGACATAGATACGTCTGGTGTAGCCATGTAAAACCAATCTAATGTCCCATACCATAGATTAATTCCACACGACACTACCTTAAGAATAGAAGTTTGAGACGGAGTAGCTAATTCCCTCTGAAACTTTCATTCTGACATAACTTTTCTCTATCCTCAAAATTAGACTACAAGTCTTATTCCAAAAATGAATTAGGTCAAAATGGAAATTCTTATCAACTTAAGATTGAAAAATAATCACTTACATTATTGTCAATAACTTGATGAATTCTGGGGATTTGTTCTTGTTCTTAATCTTGTAATTGTCTAACTAAATTCAAAAATTATAATCTTTGAATAGGTTTATAATTCTTGAATTTGTGAATCTTACTTGTAAACAATGAAATCTAAAGGGGATCTTGATCTTAAGCTTAATCTTAAACTTGAAATCAGAACTTGAAGAAGATAGACATCTTGCATCCTAGTTGATAGCAAGATCTTGATATACTAGTAATGAGTCTTGGCTTAGATTAAAAATACTTGAATGGACAAAAATCGAGAGATTAGTCTTTAATTAATCATAATTGCAATTCTTGAATAAATCTTGTTCTTAAGGGGTTTAAATCTTGTGGTTGAATATATCTTTGACTTAGAGCAATTGTTGGTCTAGAAAGAATCTTGTACTTGGATAGATCTTAAACTAGAACACTTGAAAATTTAAACAAAACTTTACTTGAATTGGTATAAACTTCGTAATTGTGATTGGTATACAACTTAAGCTTGGTTTCTAGTCACTTGAGAGCTATTTCTTTACTTTCTCATCATCACTAAATTCGATGGTGAAGCAATTGATAACTTGAATCAAAGACTGGAGAAACTTTCTTGGTTCTTGAATGTTCAAATTGGTCTTAATCTTCTATGAAATGTCTAGCAATCATTTTTACTTGAATTTGGGTAACTAGATCTTGAAGATAACTTTTGCTAATCTTGTCTCGATCTTTCTAGTTAGGTCACGGTATCTAAAATTCTTTTCAGGAGCTAAAGTTTTCTGACTAGGTCTAGAAGGAAAGAATATTCAGAAAACAGATACAAAAGCAAACAAGAAATTGTATACAATAAATAATTTTTTTACACATACCTCCACCTTTGGTTAATGTGTCGAGTGCGTTAACCTCTTCGGTGTCAAGCATGTCCTTTTGTGCAATTTGGTTCTTCTTTCTAGTTGGGCAAGATTTAGCATAATGTCCCAACATCTTACACCTGAAACACTTGACAATAGACAGCTTGGATACGATGTCATTGGTCAGGCTATGCATGTCAGATGCTTCCACAGTTTTAACTTTCTTCTTTATATATTTGTTTATTCTAGACAGATGTCATTCAATCTTTCTTTGAAAGTTGTCCCGATGCTCTCGTTCTTGATTCAAAAGAATATAGAGAGAATCAAGCTGTTCCTGAATAGTACGATGGTGCTGCGGATATTCACCCATTTCCTGACAATTAAAAGGAATAGGAAAAATTTAAAAACAAGAGAAAAGATAGGATTTCTTATCTCATATGGAACATCGAACTAGATGCGAGTCCTCCCAAGTTAGCTCAATACACAAATGCATAATTTTTCAAGAAATAATCCATGTACTCTTTAAAATTAGAAAACTAGCCGTAGGTTAAAGCAACATTTTAATGATATCTTCACTAACAAGCTGTTTATATTATTTGGACTTCATGAGGATTTAGAAAACAACATTATTCACAAGAATTTGACAACTCTCAAAATTTCTCTTGAGGTAAATTCTAAAAATCTGTAGAAGAAATCCAAACTAACTATAATACCATATTGGGGAATATGGGAATTTCCCACAAGTTTGGGACACGTGGTCAAAAGTTTGGATTAACCATAACTTGAACACCACTAATCCAAAATGAGCGCTTTATAGCTCTTTAGATTCCATTTTTCAAGCGCTTTCCAACGATAGGTCATATGATAGGGTTTTGAGAAACTTACAAACATGTTATCCATGTCCCCTTTTTAAGTATTCAAAATAGGGAATTGGGAAATTCCCAAATTCACTAATATGGTGTTCTATATGTACATGAGATTCTTTTCGATAAAATATGATGGGATTAGTCAAAAAATATTTTCTTTTGTAAAACATTTTATTGATCTCATTTGTAAAGCTTTAAGCTTATTTGAAAAAAAAAACTTAACAAAGCTTTATAATAAAAGCTTTTTCAAACATTTCTCAGCCTGAAACTATTAGCTTAGCTAACCCAAATTTAGAGAAGAGGTCATATATTTATAGATATGGTCTCCTTTAAAAAAAAAATCAAAACTTTATACTAAGCTTTATCTCATAAAGCTTTTAATATTAAACTTATTAAGCTTATTAAAGAGCTTATGAAAGCTTTACTATAAAACTTGTATTCAGGTCGATGCCCACCAACGCCAAATGCTGGAGAGAAACAGCCCAAGAAACAAAAATCACGGCATCTAATATAAAAATAAAAATAAATATTGTAAGCTTATAAATCTTTTATCTAATATAAGCTTTGTAATAATAAAAGCTTTAAGCATCATTAAGCGCAATTAGCTAAATAGGCGTCTGAAAATTTCTCCCCCCTGAATTTGCACGCTGGCCGCCACACCCACCGGATGGACAAAGGTTGGAAGGAGAGGTCGCGCTGCCACCCGGGTATGAAGGAGGGAGAGAGAGAAAGAGAAGAAAGATCAATTTAAAATTTTTTTTCCTCACAGAGCTTATTTCTCTATGAATTATAAATTAGCTCTTGGTGAATTATACACCGTCCATTATAGATTGCTTCCTCCCTCAATGGTTTAGCAATTAGAAAGCTAAGCAGGATTCGCTATCAATTTTGAAACCCATCCATACAGATAGATTAAGAAGAGGATTAGTGAAGAGGAAGGTGGTTTTATGGTTTTGGGAAACCTACTAATGGTTTTCCACCTAGTTTTACCCTTTGGGTAATAGATTGAGGAGATTGATTACCCAATGGTCAAAAACAAGCTTTATTTCATCCATACATAAACAAAAATCCCTAAACGTGTTCTTCTTTCATTTAAATTCAAGAAAATTACCAAAATCACCTCTGTGTTTGTCTCTTTCACCTCTTTTGACCGCCTTGAAGAAAATTAAATTACACCAAAGCTCTGATACCACTGAAACGGGATCCTTTAATCTTCTTGAAGAGAATAATCAAAAACTCATAAAATATATCAAATATTAAAACAACTACTTGAATTAAATTAAAAATTAAAGCATATAACAAAACATAAGACAAGAGAAAGAAAAACAAAGAGTGTCGTGCTTTTAGAGAGCACGACACTCTTCCACAATAAAAATAGAGTGTCCTAAAAATTGGGGCTAGGATAAAGCCTTCAGGCTTTAATAAATTCAACATTATAAATGTATTTTTTCCAATATATCAAAATGGAAAAATCAACTACTAAGGTTACAAGCTACGCTTGTAAAAATAAATGTGATGCACATAAGAAACATTCTCCTCAACATTATTTATCAATCCTCGTAATCTTCTTCACCTGAAAATATAAGCCTAATTAATAATTAAATTAATCCCATAAATATTAAACAGGCACAAACCATAACCAACTCATGACTACCAGGCGTAAGTACTTCCAGGGATCACCTTGCCAATACAAACCTAATTGAAATAATCATAGATGGCCCCAAGCATACGTCATATACCGCACGTATTAATATTTATAGTGGTGTCACCCATGATATTAACCTAGCCGGCATGACGCAAGAGTAACCTAGGCGTCCCCAAATTACTCAAGAGGAAAAAATAATATTACTAAAGAGGACTTAAAATATATTCTCATAACATATAAATCTAAATTGGGTTAATTTAAGTCAAATAAAGAACGATAAAAATGAGAAATGGTCAGCCATACAAAAGAGGTTATGGAAAAAAATTTTAAAATTTTATGGAAAAGAAAATTTGTCCTTATGTTATTCCAAAAGAGTCATTCCCACCATTTTTGCATCTAAAAGAAATATTCTGATTACTCCATGTACATATTCACTTATGAATATGCATGGATATCACTGATATTAATTATTGAATTTGATTTTTATGCATAGAAAGATGCATAAAGAAATTTTTTTATTACAAAAGTGTTATTCTTATTAAAATTAATTTTTAGGCATAGAAAGATGCATAATGGGATTTTTTTATTATAAAAGTGTTATTCCCATTGAAATTGGTTTTTATGCATAGAAAGATGCATGAAGGAAATTTTTTTACTATAAAAGTGTTATTCTCATTAAATTTGATTTTTATGCATACAAGGATGCATAAAGGAATTTTTTTAATTACAAAAGTGTTATTCCTTTATGCATACAAGGATGCATAAAGGAATTTTTTTAATTACGAAAGTGTTATTCTTATTAAAATTGATTGTTATGCATAGAAAGATGCATAATGGAATTTTTTAACTTATAAAAGTGATATTCCCGTTGAATTTTTTTTTTGCATAGAAAGATGCATAAAGGAATTTTTTCAATTACAAAAGTGTTATTCTTATTAAAATTGATTGTTATGCATAGAAAGATGCATAATGAAAATTTTTAATAAAAGTGTTATTCCCATTGAAATTTATTTTTAGGCATCGAAAGATGCATAAAGGAATTTTTTTAATTACAAAAGTGTTATTCTTATTAAAATTGATTTTTATGCATAGAAAGATGCATAATGGAATTTTTTTAATTATAAAAGTGTTATTCCCATTGAAATTTATTTTCATGCATAGAAAGATGCATAAAGGAATTTTTTTATTACAAAAGTGTTATTCTTATTAAAAATAATTTTTATGTATAGAAAGATGCATAAAGGAATTTGTTTTATTACAGAAGTTTTATTCTTATTAAAATTGATTTTTATGTATCGAAAGCTGCATAATGGAAAAAAAATTTTATTACAAAAGTGTTATTCATATTAAATTGAATTTATGCATAAATAGATGCAAAAAAGGATTCTCTCTTATATAAAAGTGTTATTCCCATTGAAGTTGATTTTTATGCATAAAGAATCTTTATATCAAATTAGAATTCTCTTAAAATCTATGTTTAAATCCTATGAGTATTTGATAAATGAATAATTAAATACTCTAAGCTATCGATTTATATTCACACGGATTGTAAAAAAGAAAATTCAAGAAATCCATCGAGATCGAAATATTCAGATAACTGATTATTTTATTTCTCATTGGAATTCGTAACTAATTTAGAAATCAGTTAAGTGAATATTCAAAGAAAGAAATTCGATAAAATAGTAACTGAATTATCAAACCTTTTCGTCAAGAAAGACAGTTCAGGAAAAATCTTATCCGACTCCAACCTTGAATCAAACTATGACCAAGACCAAACTCTTTCATCAGTTTTTTGAGGAAAGAAGGTGTGTCCAGCTTGGAAAAATACACTTAAAACTCCCACCAAACCTGAAACTAAGTTTGAGACCCTTTCAATTGATATGTAGATCAAGGTTATAGAATTCGATAAATTTTGGTATGAAAATCAAAATTTCATTCAAGAAGTTTTAGGATACTGATTCGAGAAATATTCCTTGTATTCAAAAGAAAATCAAACTAAAAACTTACATAGAAACCCTGTTTTCTTAAAGGACTGTCTTACGCAAGAATGCTGGTGGAGGGAGGATTTGGTATATGTTTTTCTAAGAGAAGTTCGGTTGCAACAGCAGCAGCTGGCAGTAGGGAGTGTTCAAAGGATAGCTCACGTGGCAAAGCCTGCCGAGGTCTTAACCAACCTCGGTATGGTTGAAAAATGGTGCGCTTCCGGTATGATGGACAAGGGCTGACGAAGCGGTCCCTGAGTGAAGTGCCAGGACACCTAAGGAGGATCCTGGAGGGTTCTGACCAGGCAATGCACAGGCTCGCAGTGCCTAGGAACCCATGCGTATGTTATGGAAGACATGTATGATGGACAAAATGATTATTGTAATCTACTACTGGATCTCGTTGGCTGATCAGTTGGTCTTAACGGAGAGTCCAGAGTGATACTGTTTTTTGAGAAACAAGGGACTGGATGGAATTTTTGAGTTATGACATCTGTAACCAATAACTATTTGTCAATGGATTATTTCATAAGTTAAAGTTTCAAAGAGGAGTGTGTGCATAACTGTATTCGCAACGCAAAAGTTAAGAAAGGCATTCAATCATGGGTGGGTGAGTAATTTTCTGGTTCTACCGATTCTAGTGGTTGGGTGTGGTGGCTAACCCATGGGCCGGATGGGGTTAGGCTGGAATCAATGGAGTTTCAATAATTAAATAGAAATAATAGGAATACGCTTAGAATTCGAGTAGTTAAATAAGACCCTAAAGAATTTCTCAAATGAGTAGATCAACAGCTGCGCTCGCCTAATTTTGGTTAGGAAAAAGGCGTTGATTTCCTCAGATGATTAGATCAACGGCTATGCCCGATTTTGGTTAGGAAAAAGCATTGATTTCTTCTAATTAAGTCAGTGATTGTTTTCCTTCTATCTGGTTTAATGAGGTGAAGGATAGTTTAATCTCTTGAACCCATTAGAAAATTCGTTAAGAAAATAAAAAAGGTGAAATCGTCCTTATTTTTTGGGCATGGGAAATTTTCTCGGTTTTGGTTTTCAGAATGACCCACCAGATTAGTCTCGTGTCGAGACATTCGAGGGCGAGGCCCCGAGTGGAAAACCCTGCCTCGCGCAAGAGGAAGCTACTTCCGCTGTCTGCTGCTAGCAACCGGGAATCTGGTGCGCAGATAGGGCAAAGGGGTCTCACAGTTGGTATCAGAGTACTATTGTAAACTTACAAAACAGTAGCAGAAATTACCTAAAATTTTAAAGTAATCTAGGAAATAATGTTTTCACTTGTTAAGATTATGTTGAAATGAACTTCATAAATTGAACTAGATTTTTAGATGGAT
Organism: Cibotium barometz; assembly: GCF_041138505.1. Classification (NCBI taxonomy): domain Eukaryota; kingdom Viridiplantae; phylum Streptophyta; class Polypodiopsida; order Cyatheales; family Cibotiaceae; genus Cibotium; species Cibotium barometz. The sequence continues at coordinate 30,871,710 of NC_141067.1, forward strand.
ACCCCAAATTTGTCTAGCATTCCTCGACTCTTCGAGAGTCAGGATATGATCGCCTTTTCCTTCAAAGATCGCATCAACTCCGCTACAACCCGAGAAAGCAGAGTGAGACTCGCTCGTCACTTTGAGGATCTATACATTCCCAATCCAATAGAGCGATGTTAGCATATGTGGTTCTTTGGAGGGCGAAGTATTAACGTCAATACCAATCAACGTAAGAGACTCAAATAGCCTTGAGGCGTGGTGAAATGGTAGCTTTGGTGAGCTACTTCGGCATGTTTCCATTGATGTAGCTCTACCACTACAGTTCCCCGATTCAAGAAAATGAGGAAGATGTAAGTAAGAGTTACCTCACTAATGCATTGCATGTTTCCCATGGCATATTGTGATCGCATTGGAGTTTATATTCCCCGATGGCATGATACAAGAGTCCCATTGAGTGGCCAAAGGGCACCACCTATTTTGATCCAAACAAGAAAAAGCGATTCATATTCTACACGAGCATAATATGTTTGCTGTGGCTAAGAACACGAACATAAGCAAAACCAACTACAAGATGTTGGTAGTAGAGAATGTATAGAAGATGAGCTCGGTGAGTCACAAAAGGATGACTTAGCCAAATAGGAGAGATTAAAGAAGTAGTAGCAAGAAGAGGCAGAGAGAAAGAAAAAATATTAAGAGCAAGCAGCTAGGAAGAGACAAGAGGAGGAATCCGAAAGGCAAAAGATGGTGGTAGAGGCAAACAAAAAACGCCACCAAGAATAAAGTAGGCATAGTCTCAAAAGGAGCTAAAAATAAAACTCAAGAAAAGACTTCCAGCAGAACTGAATCTCACAAAAGGAAGTTTGAGTGGTCTCAATAGATTTCCACTCTCTCTTAAGTTGAAGAAGTAGAAGGAGGCCCAAGCAACTAAGAAGCAACAACTTGAAGGTGTAAGATTCCTCCCCAGCTCCTAAAGATGTGTAAGTTCTCCTTTCAGCCCCCAGTGATCATCCCCTTTTCAAAATGTAAAAAGGCATTGTTTTCCCTTGTTTTTGGCCTAGAAAGAGAAAATATTCTAGAGAGAGGTAATTAAAATTGAAATATTTTTGGATAAGTAATTTCTTCCAACCAATAGGAAGTGATCCCCTAAAATAGAATTTTAGTGTGAAATTTCTAAGTTGCATTAAGTTTAGACGGTGGGTGAACCAAGGAGACCCCTAGTTCAAAGTTCTAAGCCTTATTAAATTAATTTTGAATTTAAAAATGTGATATCCTTATCCAATAAGGTTGGAAAATATAATTAAAAGAAAAATGAAAAAATTTGGAATTATCCACAAGAAAATATTAAAGAAATGCTCACATGAGGTGGAGATTTCATAATCATTGTTTCTAATATATAAAGGAGACTTTTGGGAGGCCTTTTGACACCTCAAGGGAGTGGGAAGAGAGGGTCAAGTAGGCACCTAGAAGTACCATCAAACCCCTATTTTTTTATTCAAAAATACTCCAAAAGCATGGGATATTTCATCTCTCATCTCATCTCTCCTCTTCCAAACTTGGATTTAACTAGTCCAAAACTTGTCAAAATTGGATCAAACTGAAGTTGGAAGCCTCTAGATCCTAGTTGGGCTTGGTTGGTGGCCTCCCTCACCTATAAATACACTCCCATTTCTTTGCATTTTCATCTTAGTGTATTTCCTTGCTAGTGTAATTTTCATTTCAGTGTATTTCCTTCTTTCCTCTTTCTTGCCTCTCCATTGTGAAGATTTGGTGCTTCACTAAACCTCTTCTTCTCTTGAAGATTATCCTCTTCTCTTGGTGGCCAAGTCTCTTCCTTGAGGGCTACACATCTCTTTGTTGTAAGAAAAAGAATCAAGCTCACACCAAGGCTAAGCCTAACCAATGTTATATACTCCCTCTTCTCCTCTTTTCATGCTTGGAAACATGATAAGCCATGGTTCTCCATTCTTTTATTGTTGTTGTTTAAAATAGATTTTTACTCTCTTCTTTAGATGTTAACCTCTCTACATGCTTGGGAAGAATTGTATCTCATGGTTTCTTATTAAAACCAGGACCTTCTTGATTTATGTTGTTGTTTAGATGAAGTAATGTTAATCTCCTATGCTTAAGTGTATTGTTTATGATTTATATTCACTCTTTATGAAGGAATACTCACTTCTTATGGTTAAATCCTTTTTGGAAGGTTAAACCTTAATTCTTATCTCATTTTCTTACCCTAAACTATAAGCTTATCAAGCTAGAGATGAAGGTTAAACATTTTTATGTTTATTAACCTACTTAGAATGAGGTTCATTCATTTAAACTTGTTTTTATGATAAGAAATCTTATATTTATTCATTTTAAGATGAAAGAGAGCTTATGATAACATTTATCTATCTATTTTCATATGGAAGTTATATTTCAATATTTTTATTAAATAAACAAGATGTTTAGATGCATTTATGCTTATGTTTATGCATAAATAATTTTTATATTAAAAGAGAAAGTCTCATCATATTTTTATGTAATTATTCAAAGCATGTTATGCAAAAATATTATAATACTAAAAGAGGAATTTTCAATATATTTTATGCATAAATACTCTAATGCAAAAAGAGGAAGTTTCATGATACTTCTATGTATAAATATTTATGTATTTCTATGCATAAATATTCTAAATGCTAAAAGAAGGATTTTCATTATATCTTTGTGTATACATTCTTAGGATGTGTATACATAGATGTGTATACATTCTTAGGATGTGTATACATAGATGAATTTTTATTATATTCTCATAATTATATTAATGCATGTGTATGCATGATTATTTAGATGACAAATGAGGTTATTTGAATATATTATTATGTATATTCATGGTATGCCTATATACCTAGACATTTTAAATATTACAAGTAGATGTGTGAATATATTTTAAATGTGTATATTCATGGTATGTATATACATGAATATTTTTGTTTATCAAAAGAAGAATTTTTATCATATTTTTAAATATGAATATGCATAATTAATTTTAGCATCAAAAGAGAATGTTTCATCATATTTCCATGTATATATTTATGGCATGTTGATGCCTAGGTTTAAATGGGAAAGAGACTTTAAGAATATTTTCATGAGAATATTTTAATGAAATGATGCATGCATATTTATTGAAGGATAATTTAGAAAAGAAATATCCATGTTTAAATTCCATTATTGATGAGTAGAATTATTTATAGTTATTTTATATCCAAAGTAGAATGAATTTTCATATTACTGGATGTTTATCCATGATTAGAATTCACATTTATTTTATGAGATAAATGGTGAAATATCTATAGGAAATAAATCTAGGAATAAATTCAAGCATTTTGGTGCTAGACCATGACCACTTGAGAAAGGTGGACAGTAAGATGCCTGCCCATCTCTTGAATCATAAATTAAGCCAAAGACTTGTGAGACCATTCCCATTTCTTCACTACGAAGAAGGGATACCCGCTAGATTTAGAGAAGTTTTCCCTAAGACCTGAATTCATCTAGAAATAAGTTAGAAATTCATTTCGATTTGTATTTGATGGATGGATCACCAAAGTTACAAGATTCGTGGACCTAAGGAGAGTTTATGTTGCAACAATTGGGATGGGGAGTCAATGAAGGATGTCTCTCGGCAAAGCTTGCCAAGGTCTTGACCAACCTTGGTACAGTTCAAAATGGTGCGCTCCTGGTGTAATGGGCAAGGGATCGATGAAGCGACCTCCTCTAGGTGAAGAGCTAGGACACCTAAGGAGGATCCTAGAGGGTTTTGACCAGATGGTGCCGGGATCGCCGATTACCCAGGATGCCTAGGTGTATGTTGAGGGAGATCTTCATGGATTGGCGAGAGAAATTTATTTAAGTAAATTGGAAACTATGAAACTAGATCTCGTTTTGGTTGACTAGCCGGTCTTCAACGAAGAGTCCGGATGACACTTGATTGGAAAACAATGGAGCTGGATTATTTTTGAGTTATGATATTTTTTAATCAATGTATTGGTGTAATATTTGGTTACTCTTCCATGTCTTTAAGAGGAGTGTGTGCGTACGAGGTGTGCATGCGTAACTGTGTTCGAAAGCTATAGTTAAGAATGGCATTTCAATTATGGGTACGTGAGTAACTGAATATTCCACCAAGTGCAGTGGTTGGGCGGTCGGCTAACCCATGGGATTGGATGGAACGGTGGAAGTTTTATAAATTAAATAATAAAGGTTAATCTCGGTAGGAGTTCATTTAGGATGTGAGCAATAGCTTAGAAACCTAGACAATTTGCTTTAGGAGATTAGATCAATGGTTGTGCCTCTTTTGATGGGGAAAAAGGCATTGGTTTCTATGAATCAAGTGTAAAGATTCTTCCTCCTTCAAGTTGGTCATCCAAGTGAAGGATAGCCTAGACTCTTGACCCCATTAGATAAATTTTTGTTTAGAAGATTTTCTTGGAGGAATCCCATATGCTTTCTAGGTGAGGAAAGTTTTTTTCGAGTTTGATTTTGGAAAAGCCGCACCGGACTAACCCTTGCTTGGACATTCATGGTGGGTGAGGCCCAGAGTGGGAAGCTATGCCTTACATGTGAGGTTGCTACTTCCACTGCTAGCACTCCAGAGTTCGATGCGCAGAGAGGGCAGGGGTAGCACTCCAGAGTTCGATGCGCAGAGAGGGCGGGGGTCTCACAGTTGGTATCAAAGCTTTGTTGAAAGCTTAATAACTGAAGATGAATTTTGTCACAAATTTATAATTAAATCTCAGAAAGGTGCATTCATATGTTGTATTTTCATTGAGACTAAGCTTCATTGTTGAAAACTTTTAGTTAAAAAATTGGATTGTATAGATGGACACCCCGTACTTATCTGGTATCCCCGACCTTACCCAAAGTCAGGATATGACCGCCTTTTCTTTTGAGCATATCTCGATCAAGCAGGGTGAGTCTTGCTAATCATTTCCACGAGCTGTATTTTTCAGACCCAGTTGAGAGACAATAGCATATGTGGTTCTCATGGTGGCGACATATCCACGCGCCTGAGACAAAACGTCTCTTTTGCTATGGTTTTGTTGAGGCTAGGAGTGGTTCATGATGTTATACTTTATCACCACACACCTTGAGATTTTAGGGTCACTTGTCATATTTTTAGGCTTCTTAGCCGTTTTATCCCTAGGAGTAGGATTATAGCACCGATGGCGGTGAGGGCAGGCACATATTACGACATGTCCACATTGCAGTATCGCCACTTCATGCGTATGCATTTGAGGCCTTGACTTTTTGGAGCCATGTTGCTCTATGTTTATATTATAAACCTTATGTAAATAAAGAATTTTTTGTAAAATTCCAGCTGTCTAAGTGATTGTGAGCACCAAATATTGAGTTTAAAGGAATAAGTTTTGTTTTCTCAGGATGTATATCGTGGAACTATAGTAAAACGATTATCTTGTTTGAAGGAATTATTTTTGAACTTCTTAAGTCGTAGAATCTTGGAATGAAGTCGAATAGAAAATTTAATGATGTATCGTTTTGGGAGAATCATGAGATGTGCACATCGTGGTAGATAGACAGTTCCTCAAGTGGATGAGGATGAGTTTGTTGACCCTGACGTTTGTAAAGCTCTACACAGATCTCAACGAGGTCCCTTCAAGGGTGAAGGGGAACACTTAGGTGAGGGTGTAGAAAAGTTAATCGAAGCTATGGAGGAGTACTTCGATGTCATAGGTTACAACAATAAAAGTAAGGTGGCTCTTGCTAGGCTGAAGATCATAGAGACAACCAAACTAGCATGGAGAAACCACTGCAAGTCAAACCGCTTTGGATCAGTTGACCCAGACATGGGATGATCTCAAGGCCTACCTCAGAAAGAGATTTTGTTCTCTAGGCTTCTTAGAAACAAAGATGAATGAGTTTCTTAAGCTAACCCAGGGGAGCCAAACTACGGAGGAATATCACCGGGCATTTGCTCTCCTCCTCAAATACTCACCCGCTGGGCTGATGTGGCCTGGTTCATTCACGGAATGAATGACCTTGGATACCTTGGTGAAGAATGCTAAGCCAGTTTCTATGGATGAAGCAGTGCGAATGGCGAAGGATTTTGCCAAGGCCTTTATTCTCAAGGTCCCGCCGAGGCCAACACCCTCGTCCTCAAAAGATTCCAAACCCCGGGAAGTGCCTCTAGCTTTCCACCTCCTAAGAGATAGCGAGGTCCTCATCAAACCCAGGATACGGGAAGTTTCAAAATGGAAGGAAAGCCTTTTCCTCGGAACACATTATCTGGAACTCCGTCTCTTTCCATGATGCAGAAGGAAGTGCTTAGAAGTGAGAACATATGTTTTGGTGGCTGTCAAGGTTTTCGGCACCAGCTCAAGGACTGCCCAACTCCTACTTAATAGTGGGACAAGGAGGCCAAGGTCCTATAGTGCCGAGATCGACTCCTTTGTATCAACCTAATCAAGGTTCCTCTTGTCAAAGTGAGGGAAACCCTAGAAGAATGCCAGCTCAGCTTGCAACCTAAGTACAGAGAGTAGTCTCACGATCGTGAGGGAGGGACCCAACCCCACATGCTCACAAAGTTTGGTTGCAATGGGAGCATGTTTGGGTTAGTAATTATTGCCTAGTGTGTATTTTTTAAGTCTCTTGGTGCTTAAGAGGCCATGGAAAATCCTGCTCTTCCCTATACCATCGTACCCAAAATGCTCCGATGGGGACCAAACTTTGCAAGCATGTGGGGGGGACCCACCCCCACATGCTTGCAAAGTTTGGTCCACATCAGAGCATGTTTGGGTTAGTAGTTAGCGCTCAGTGCGGATTTTCCAAGTCTCTTGGTCCTTAAGAGCCCATGCAAAATCTGGGTCTTTCCTATACCATCGTACCCAAACATGCTCTGATGGGGACCAAATTTTGCAAGGATGTGGGGGGGCCCACCCCCACCTGCTTAAAAAGTTTGGTCCCCATCCGAGTATTTTTGGGTTAGTAATTAGCACCCAGTGTGGATTTTCCAAGTCTCTTGGTGGTTAAGAGGCCATGGAAAATACGGGTCTTTCTCATACCATTGTACCCAAACATGCTCCGTTGGAGACCTAACTTTGCAAGTGGGGGACCCACCCTCACATACTTGCAAAGTTTGATCCCCATCGGAGGATGTTTGGATTAGTAACTAGTGCCCAGTGCAAATTTTTCAAGTCTCTTGATGCTGAAGAGGCCATGGAAAATCCCTCTCTTCCCCATACCATCACACACAGACATGCTCTGATTGGAACCAAACTTTTCAAGCATGTGGGGAGGACGACCCCCACATGCTTGCAAAGTTTGGTCCCCATCGGAGCATTTTTGGGTGAGTAATTAGCGCCTAATGCGGAGTTTTCAAGTCTCTTGGTGCTTAAGAGGCCATGAAAAATCCGGGTCTTTCCCATACCATCGTACCCAAACATGCTCCGATGGGGACCAAACTTTGCACCCCCACATGCTTGCAAATTTTATTCCCCATCAGAGCATGTGTGGGTTAGTATTTAGCGCTCAGTGCGGACTTTTCAAGTTTCTTGGTGCTTAAGAGGCTATGGAAAATCTTGGTCTTCCCCATACCCAAACATGCTCTGATGGGGACCAAACTTTGCAAAGAGGATGTGGGTGGGACCCACCCCCCACATTCTTGCAAAGTTTAGTCCCCACCATCAGAGCATGTTTGGGTTAGTGATTAGCGCCGATTGTGGATTTTTCAAGTCTCTTGGTGCTTAAGAGGTCATGAAAATTCTAGGTCTTCCGCATACCATCATACCTAAACATGCTCCTATGGGGACCAAACTTTTATGTGGGGGGGACCTACCTCCACATACTTGCAAAGTTTGGTCCCCATTGGAGCATGTTTGGGTTAGTAATTAGCGTCGAGTGCGGATTTTTCAAGTCTCTTAGTGCTTAAGAGGCCATGGAAAATCCGGGTTTTCCCTATACCATTGTACCCAAACATGCTTCGATGGGAACCAAACTTTGCAAGCATGTGGGGGGGACCCACCCCCACATGCTTGCAAAGTTTGGTTCCCATTGAAGCATGTTTGGCTTAGTAATTAGTGCCCAGTGTGGATTTTTCAAGTCTCTTAGTGCTTTAGAGGCCATAGAAAATCCTGCTCTTTCCCATACTGGTATCGTACCGAAACATGCTTTGATGGGGACCAAAGTTTGCAAGCATGTGGGGGTGCATCCCCCCCACATACTTGCAAATATTGCTTCCCAACAGAGTGAAAAGATGCAGGGGAGAAGAGAGCTTGAGCTCTTGCAAGCACACACACACTCACAGAACCCTAAAAGAGAACACACAAGGTGAGAGGCTGAAAATGTTCTTCTTCTTCACATAACTTTCAACACACCATATACAAAGATAAGAGTACACACCATATGAAAAGGTACTCAACCAAATACATACTAGGGTTCTCTATAGTGTGAACCCAACTAAATGAGCTGGCACTATAACTATGCCAGTCTCTAGAATGGCTATCACACAGCCTGTCATCCCACTGGCCACATATCACCCATGATCTCACCAACCATGCTAGTGGTGTAAGTGTGGGGCCTATCACACAGCCTGTCATCCCACTGGGCCACATATCACCCATATCACCCATGATCTCACCAACCATGCCAGTGGTGTAAGTGTGGGGCCTATCCCCCACGTGGGTCATCAGTGTCCACCGCCTCACTAGATGAGCTCGATATCTCAACACTCCCCCTCGAGCTCAACTCCATCTCATGTACACCAAGCGAAGCCTTGAATCTGCGGAGCTTCTCTGTACCCAATGCTTTGGTGAAGATGTTAGCGACCTGATCTTGTGTGCTCACATAAACAAGGTCAACGTCTCATGCGCCAAAACCTTCTCTCTGACAAAATGGTAGTGGACCTCTATATGCTTTGTGCGAGCATGAAAAACTGGGTTCCTGGCCAACTGTATACTACTAATGTTGTCACAGAAAATGACAACTTGTCTATCCACCAACTGATATACCCAAATCTGCACAAGTAGCTTTCTCAACCAAGCTACCTCACATGCTGCCATAGCAGCACCTCTGTACTCGGCCTCTCTATTGGATAGAGCAACACTAGGCTGCTTCTTGCTACTCCAAGTCACAGCAGCACTCCCCAAAGAAAACATGAAGCCACTAGTAGATCTTCTATCTGAGATACTACCAGTCGAATCAGTATATGTGTACCCATGTACACATATCTTTGTCCCACTAGTAGATCTTCTATCTGAGATACTACCAGTCGAATCAGCCATCTGTGTACCCATGTACACATATCTCTGTCCTAGTTTCATAAAATAGTCCACAATGCAAAGTAGACCTCACATACCTCAGTATGCATCTCAATGCATCCAAATGCGGCTTCCGAGGAACCTACATAAACTGACTCACCAACCATCTGACCTGGTGATCGTCATATAGATCAAGCTTCCTCTACGATGCACCTATACATAGTAGGATCCTCCAAAATCTCTCCTCAATATGCACTCAACTTGCCATTTTGATCCAATGGCACTGAGATAGGCTTACAACCTATCATACCATATTTGGACAACATGTCTAAGACATACTATCTCTGTAGTAATCCAATACCATGTGGTGACCTAATCGCCTCAATGCCCAAGAAATATCTGAGCTCCCCCAGATCCTTCATCTCAAACTTTTATCTAAGCAAAGATCTTTACATCAAAGATCTCTGCATCATAGTCCCCTATAATGATCAGGTCATCTACATAGATGACAACAAGCACAACCCCTCTATCATTGTGTCTCACATACAACGAGAAATCTACATTCGCTACATGAAAGCCAATAGTGACAAGATATTTAGAAATCTTGTCATACCATGCTCTTGGTGCTTGTTTTAAGCCATACAAGGCTTTCTTCAACCTGCAAACATGCTCGGGGTGACTCACATCCTCATAACCGGGTGGCTGCAACATATACACCTCTTCCTGCAAATCCCCATGCAAGCATGCATTCTTTACATCCATCTGATGTAAAGACCATTTCTTTGACACACCCACTGCTATCACAACTCTCACTATTGCTATCTTGGTAACTAGGCTAAAAGTTCCTTCATAATCAATGCCATATGTCTGCGCATATCCTTTGGCTACCAATCTAGCCTTGTACCTGCTTATGCTTCCATCACTGTTATGTTTTACTTTGTACACCCACTTGCATCCAATGGCTTTCTTGCCTTTAGGCAATTGCACTAAATCCCAAGTCTCATTTCCATATAGTGCATCCATCTCCTCATCCATAGCTTTCTCCCGACACACATTTCCAATAGCCTCATCAATGCATGTGGGCTCTACAACTTGCACAACTTTTGCCATGTATGCATAGTGATGTGCCACATAACCATCATAGGTAAACCTTTGCACAGGATTCTTCACTCTCCCAGATCTTCGCAGCTTTGCATTCATGGCTTTCATAGCCTTATTTACACCACGTGTTCTCATAGCTGGTATCCCAAGATCCTAATAAAGGTTCATCTCTGAGCAACTAGACTCTCCATCATGAGAATGCCCTGCAAAAATATCAGGCATACTAAGGGACTCAACCACTTTCTCTTTGCTTTTATGTGATGTACTAATCACATTTGCAGGACTGATATTATGATGCAGCCTGCCACTCCATGGTCTATCAATTGTACCACTAGATGAGGACTCTTCGGTCCACTCAAAGACTATGATTGCTGACTTGTATTCTGTGCAACCACATTTCCACTCACATCAGCCCCAACAGCTTCTTTTTCAGCAGCATACCAGCTGCTCATCCCATAAAAAACAACATCCCTGCTTTGCTTACCCTCAACTCACACGTAGCAGGGTTATAACACCTGTATCCCTTTTGCTCAAGGGAATACCCAATAAACACACATTTTTAAATCAAGTTTTCTGCCAAAATAAACCTCTCCTCTAGAGAGGTTTACATCATGTATGGCTGTAATTGGAGTCCTGTTCATGATGTAAACTACTGTAAAAATAGCCTCAGCCCAATAGCTATGCGGTATATTCTTCTCTCCCATCAATGCTTGCGTAATTTCAGCAATGTGCCTGTTTTTCCGCTCAGCAACTCCATTTTGCTACGGAGTGTATCTGCACGTAAACTGTCTCTGAATACCATTCTTCTTCAAAAATTCAGAGAACTCATTGGAGAAGTACTCTCCCCCTCCATCTTATCTTAGGCACTTTACATGTTTTCGTGTTTGCTTTTCAACCATAACTCTGAAATTCTAAAAATGAGTGAACACCTCACTCTTCTCCTTCATGAAGTATACCCACACTTTCCTTGTGTGGTCTCATCATATAATACCTACAGCCTCCCATAGACATGGTCTTCGTAGGACCCTATACATATGAATGCACAACATCTAGTGCATTTCTGCTCACATTTTGTCACATGAAAATACATGCTTTGTTTGCTTTCCAAATTTGCATGCTTCACATATTTTCTATATACCTTCAACTTTAAACTTTGGCAGCCCTGTCACAATTCCTTTAGTCTGCATAGACGTCATTCTCCCAAGTTTTCTTGAGTCTGAATAGACGTCTTGAACGCCTTGTATTGTGGTCAGAGACCACGTAGACAGACTTCCACCTTATCATCATCATCTACTGAAACACCAATAGATGAAGGGGATTCCACAATACTCGTGATCTTCAATATGCATAGTCATTCACAGATATACTCTTTTCTCCATAGTATGAAGTTTATTCTTCAACTGTATCTTTCGTGCCTTGGTATTCGTTTCATAGAGTTTTACCAACAAGGTGTCCCACGCCTCCTTGTGGGGAACTTGGCATCCTGTATGTGCCCAATCATGGTGTCCTATATACTGATAGAGAGCCAATACATAACTTTTCTGGCTCCTTGGTTCCAATACTTGAAGTCTTTCACATCTACAGCAGTCAGATTGATCTCCGGTATCTCCGGTGCCTCTTCATGCTCACCTTCTATTATGTAGTCCCAGTAACTCTTTCCCATCATGAAATTTGTCAACTTGAACCTCCAAGCATGGAAGTTGTTCTTATCAAGCTTCTCAGCAACAATCTGGTTTATGCCATCATTTGACATCTTGCTAGACACACAAATTTACCATAAATAGCACTCTGGATTTGTCCTGCACAAACTGCTATATTTTCTGCCGGTACTGTACTACACTTAAATGTCACAACCAGTGACCTCAATGTGCATACATACACCCAATGGCAATTGTTGACCTCCTTGCAGCACACATAATGTCTGCACAACTAATCTGTCTTCGTGCAATTCTTAAAACAGAGTTCTGCATAGAATCGATGATTTACCCGCAGTGCTCAAAATTGCCTGCTTTTTGAAAAACGGAGGTCCTAACGCACCAAAACGCATTTTTGGCACCAAATATCCTATCCGATATAGTGGCCCTATAGCTTTACTCCCACGAAGAAAGCTCCTCAATCAGAGATCGTTTGCCGATGCCTCTCGTAGAGCTCCCGACAAGGGTGTAGTCGTCAACACAAATAGGGAAGAGTAGTTGAAGCTCTTACCCTTGTACTGCTTCCTGTGCTTCTCTTGCTTGCAGCTCTGCCCTTATCATGAACCAGGCTCTGATACCATGAAAAGATGTAGGGGAGAAGAGAGCTTGAGCTCTTGCACACACACACTCACAAAACAGTAAAAGAGAACACACAAGGTGAGAGGCTGAAAATCTTCTTCTTCTTCACACAACACTCAACACACCATATACAAAGATAAGAGTACACACCATATGAAAAGGTACTCAACCAAATACATACTAGGGTTCTCTATAGTGTGAACCCAACTAAATGAGCTGGAACTATAACTATTCCACTCTCTAGAATGGCTGTCACACAGCCTGTCATCCCACTGGCCGTATATCACCCATGATCTCACCAACCATGCCAGTGGTGTAAGTGTGGAGCCTATCCCCCAGGCGGGTCATCAGTGTCCACTGCCTCACTAGATGAGCTTGATATCTCAACACAGAGCATGTTTGGGTATGATGGCATGATGATTTTCAACAAACAATATGATAGCCAAAGTGTTAAAAAAATCAAAAAAACCATGAACAGAAACTAAAATTCAATGATCCTCAATAATGAAAAAACTCATAATTATAAAAACATCAACTAGGTACATCATAATGTGAGCTAACCCAGTCACTCTGGGTTTAGCCACTAACTCAAAAGATCAAGGCATAATGAAAATGAACTACCCCAACTATTCTGAGGGTAGTCACTCCCAAAAAATCTAAGTACAATGTAAGTGAGCAACTACTCTAGAATGCTCTCATGGGGTCATCCACTTGAAGCCAAAAACGAGGGCGAGAATTGTGTTTTTGGCTCTATACTTGATCAAGAGTGAGCCTGGTAGAGTAACCACTAGATGCGAGAACTGAAATGCCTCTAACTCCCACTTCCACTGTTGGAACTCAAGACTCCCCCAATGAAGTCCAATCTACTCGTAGAACTGGCCTGCCACAATCATGCTATGGGCATCAAAAGAAAACCCATGAACATCCATTGTATCCTGGTCAAGGATGCACTTTGGCCTAGTGCAGCTCATCAGATAGTAGTCCACTCCCTTGCTATTGCCCTCACCGGAAATAACAACAAATACATCACCCTCCTGTAACAAATACACCACCATGAAAATAGGACCTGTGTGCTCATCAGACAACACTGGATGTGAAGAATACTTGGGGGAGAGGATTGTCTGTATCCATGCATCTGCCCATCCTCTCGAGGCACAATGTGACCAATTACCATTCATACATGCTCCATAGAAGCATGCAAACCGTTGTGTGTAAATCATGGGGGCCGCCATGCACGTGCTCCTGATGGAATGTAAACCCAAGGTGCGAGGTACTGTGTAACAATCATGGGAGGCTCTATGGTCAATCATGCTACCATCCACATGCCAAAAAATTCTCATGACAATCTGAGCATCATGTTTGGGATACGATGATGCTACACTTCCACACAAATGTTAAGAGCACCACTCGACCACATGGCCCGCTTCTCTGAACCGCTAAGCATCCTGACGCAGTTGATGACACCTTCTAGTCTCAAAGAATAACCAAATCACTTGGATACTAGACTGCACATGCCACCTATAAATCCATAAAACAAAGTCTTAGTTATTGTTTTAAGATGTTATAGTGAATTTAGTTTAATTGCGAATATAAGAGAACCATAAGTACTACCTGTAGAGCCAATTGAATTATCGTGGATGACTTGAACTGTGCGCCACAACCATTCGACCAAACCCATTTCTAGCCACGTGTGATCCCACAATCTTGTAAAAAAATGTCATGGAGACGAAAACAGTGTTGCACAAAATGTGCATCATGTGAACAATCATCACTGATATAGAAATGATACTCTCGAATAATGACACGGGCCTCAGGGGGGGTACTTGCTATTCCATCTACATGGACCTCTACATGTCGGTAGCTAATGTGGACCATAATAGCAACTTGGTGAGGTAAGCAAGAGAGACGATTATGACACAAAAAATCAAATAAGTAATATAGCTCAAACACGAAATAAATATTATGAAATATAACCATTACTTGCTCTAATAAGTAATAATCAGATTGTATCTCCTGAAAAGGTGTGAAAGTGTAGTTCTCTGCAAAATCAATCACAAAGATAACCACACCAATAGGAAACTCTGCCAGAGGCATGGTCAAAACTGACAATCCTGCCACTTGGTGCACAATGATTGTGCCATATATAGGGGTAGATATGCTCCCTAAATGTGGTTGTGAAGTGACAACGCGGTGTATGTTTGTCCACGAGCTACAACTTCCTGGACTGCCCACCACCACTCTGGAGCTCGTGTGTAACATACTCATAACGTTGCCATGGCACTATCTCTTGGTCACTTGCATCAAGATCTACCATCTATAGATATGCAATTGAGCCACATGATGTGTAATTTCTCTCCACACAAGGCATCCTATGGAACTGGCCATCCTTCGTGTGCATGCACACAAAAGAGACACAAAAGAGAGTGGATGAAATCATGAGGACTATGAGTCAGCTCTCTATGCCCCCACTAAGAGAATGGAACACATCATAGAAAAGTTTTATCTCAACATGGTAGCGACAACAACATGTGTCACAGTGTCGTGAGTACCTCACAAACCAAGGCTTACACCCCTCAAATGACTTTGCCCAATTTTAAGCTCTGGATATGATGCCACAAACTCAGAATACAACTCTGTTTGGGTCATTTCAAGAAAGCAAGCACCGTGCTCAATGAACACTCCTCTTGTCGAACTCTCATGCAAAGCTTTCTTGAGAACCGGTGGGGCACGAAAACTCTCCTCCCAACAACTTTCTATCAAGGCTCTAATGGTTTCGTCTAGTAGGTGATCTTGCCTAGCTACACGACCACTACTCGCCCACAAAGCACCAACCTTACTGGCATCTAAAATTTGCCGTCTAATAGACCCAACTCTAAGTGCGTATGGTGCTATGGAAAGGATGCGAGATGTGGCACTCACCTTACCCTTCATTTGGGAGCTACTTATGGTTGCCACAATAGCCCGTCAAGCAGCCAAAGCGTCCACATAGTTCCTCTTCTTGTTGTTAACTGTATAGGAACGACGAACACTTTGTAGCACCGCCATGCCAACTCTCCTCTCTCTTCAACCTCCAATGTCAAAAAGTGCCATGCAGTTGGCCATGTTGGGTAGATCGATCAAAGCATCAAGCACGCATGTCTGTGATGAAGGGGTGAGGTCTTTGAAATATGAATGGAAAATTGCATGGGCACAATGATGCACCCCTGACTTTGATAGTTCTTTCCTATCCACACTATGGGCGCCCAAAGGAGGGGGGTGGGTTCTTATGGAAGAGAAGGGGGCTCAGGAAGGGCGGGTTCATGTGGATTATCTAAACTAAGGGGTAGTAGGGGGGAGAGGGTGGAGGGAGAGGAAGTGGAAGAGGAGGAGCAAGGCTTGCATCATCACCAAAACGGAAGGTGTTACTCATTGACGTGCTCTCCTCTCTCTCTTTCTCTCACAAGCTACCCTTTTCCTCTCCTCCTCTTGAACTCGGTGGATGGGGGAAGTTGTCCTATCACATTTCTGACTCCTACGACTTTGAGAACCCATTCTCAAGGAAGCTAAGAGAGTAAAATTATGAAGGCTCAATGATAAGACAATACTAGAGATAAGTGTAGGATAGTACTAGAGATGTGTGAATATATAAGAAAAATAGGTTATCCACTTCAAATCTCATTAGATTTCCTATGTAAGATTGATTGGATAATTAAGATAAACATGAAGATAATTAAAGATAAACTATTATCCACTTAAAAATCAATATTATTAATAATATTTATTAACAAGTCGAAATATTTATCATTACTAGATATATAAATTTATCTTTTATTTTATAATTATATAACTGCATTTTCTTTCATAATGTATTTTTTTCAAATTTTTTTCAAAGGTTTATCCTACACATAAAATATTTTCAAGAAATATTAAATTTAAAACACATGAAATAAGGGACTCTTTAGGAACAATGTTTAAATAAAAGAGGATATCTACCTATGGGAGAAACCACTTTGAAAGAGTCAGGAGGATTTACTTAGATACTATCCCAGCTCGCGAGATGAGGACATCTCGAATCTTTTAAAAGTGGGGGAGATTGTAAGGTCCCTCCCAAGCCATGTATGTATGTGTCTCTTTTAATATAGATTTCAATAAGGAAAGAGAGTGTACTTAGAGAAGAGTGAGACAATAAGGCTAGAAACATTAGGAAAGTGTTAGAATAAAAATATTAGCTCCAAAAATCCTAAAAGCAATAAGAAGACAAGAATAGTTCTATTAAGAGATAAGTATCTCCAAAAATAGAAATTCGAGTTTAGGTGATAAGAGGTCATATTTAGAGTACTTTTACATATTTAGAGTCCATGCATACTAAAAATGTGAAAAAGCAACGCGTTTCTAAAGATGGCACGTTTGCCGCAATATGCAGACGTTTTGGCCTATTCTACCCGCATTGGCTTGTAGACTAGATACCTTTCGGTTCTGAGATGTATATATCCCTTCATTCTTATCTAATATCTTAGAAGAGAAGGTTAGATTGCTATGGTCTTTCGGAGGAAGAGACCAAAACTCCATAGCTTTTCTTTTAAAGAAAAAATAGTATGCCGTAGCCGTGCAAGAGAAGGCTATTTTGCCATAGACCTTCGAAAGAGAGAAAAGTTAGAGTACAAGTAAGGGGAGATAAATCTTGGGGATGATCGGATGATTTCAATCGTAAGAGAAGGTATTAGAAGACTCTTTATTCTCATATATCAAGTTCTGAAACTCTTATTAACGAGCAAAGATAACGATAAACAACAAATTTCTATAAGGTATATATATATTTTGTTTTTCAATTATATATCATACTTAGGGGTTGAGGTATGGCCCCGGCTTCTCTATTAATTGTTAATAGTGATCTATTTGATTGGTTTACTAGTTAAAGTTTCTATTCGTTTAAACAACAGCATATGCCTTAATAAAGAATGTCTTATCACAATCTCAAGTTGAAATGCTAAAATCTTTGTGTGAAAAGGATTGTTTTCTTAAGAAAGTAACATGGACTTAGTGGACTATCTTAAGTGTTTCTACTATTTTGGAAGGGGGGAACCTTACACCACCTGTCACATGCATGCATGACACGTGGCATTTTCTTGACATGTGGCACTAATATGGCTGATGTGACATTCCATGATGTGGCATGCCATGTCACCAAGTGCAAGGTGGCAAGAAGATGTGGCATTAATGATGACTAGGATGATGAGGTGGGGAGTTAACTAGGTTGACCATGTTGACGTGGAGGGTGGAGGTGGCAAGGTGAGGTGGCAAGCTCCTTTTGTGGATCCTCTCGAAGCTGATGTGGACATAAAGTGACATGCATATATAAGATTTGTGCCTACCCAAGCCTCACACATGGAATGATATCTAGGCTTTGAAGTTTACCAAGCCTAGATTTTGAAACCTAACTGGAAGTGGAGAGTGTACACAATATGGGAATTTTCACTTGGGAGGATTGAAAATGAACCTTCCCATAGTTAAATTAAGCCAAATGTTTTTTAATAAATTCATGGTAAAAAGTGTATTGATCCCTAGAGTTTTTAGATTAAAATATTCAATATTTGATTTTCTAGAATTAAATTACAATTGATTTAATGGGCCTCTAACAGTCATAACAAATTTTCCAAAGTAAATCTACAAAAATCCAACCATTAGATTTGTAATTTTACCTTAGACCCACATTCTACTAATCTTTCCCAATCTAATCATCACTAGATCCATACAAATTGAGAATTTAAATGGTAGACGTGGTGGGAGGACAAAATAGTATGTTTTTTTAATAATTCTAATGCCTTTTAAATAATATAGAAAATAATAGAACACATCAGAAATTACTCGATAAATCAAGTGAACCTCTATGTTACTTGAATTTGTGATATGCAAAGTGGAAACATCATACGAGTAATAATGTAAAAGTTATAGGCAATTTACTTACATTCAGTGTACCTATCTAAACCTCCGACAAGGCCTGTAGACAATTTTGGTTCCCAAAGAAAAGGGGATTTGTAATTATTGGATATTCAATCAGATTATAGTTTTAGGTGCCCAACTTTGCATAGGTCCATTCAAGATTTTTACATGGTAGAATGGCTAATCTCTACCCCATTATTCATGGTAGAATGGCCCTAGGACCATTCTATGCCATTTTATACCCCCTTGTTCATGGTAGAATGGTGTTAGGGCCATTTTACCATCCATAATGTGATTGATAGAATGGCCATAGTGCCATTCCATGCCTATTTGTTCTAAACTAAAACATTAATTTGCATGGTAGAATGGCTCTTGAGCCATTCTACCATGGATAATGTAATTCATAGAATGGCCCTAAGGCCATTCTACCATGTCCACTTGTATACACTAAAACAAAAATCTATCTAGTAAAATGTCCCTAGGGCCATTCTATACCCACTTGTGCCAACTATTGGTGCATGGTAGAATGTTTTCCCATGACCATCCTCTACGTGAAAAATAAAGAATGTGCATTGTAGAATGGTTCTAGGGCCATTCTCCCATGCACAATGTGCTTTAGAATAGCCCTAGGACCCTTTCATGATCCTTGCAAACCCAATTAGGTATGGCACAATATCGTGCCACTAGCACTTTGGGAAATACCACGATGGTTACCCATTTTATGTGCTAAATTAAAACATCAATCTGCATGGTATAATGGCCATTATATAATGCACATTTGCACAAGGAAAGGCCCTAGGATCATTTTATTTTCACGTGTGCTACATCAAAGAACCAATCTCCTTAGTAGAAGGGCCATTCTATACCCAATTGTGCTAACTATTGGTGCATGGTAGAATGGTCCTAGGGCCATTCTCTACCCCCTACATGCATAATATATCAAGAATGTGCATGGTAGAATTGCACTAGGGCCATTTTGTAACCCCTTGTTCACAGTAGGATGATGCTAGTAGGACCATTCTTCTATGCACAATGTGCTTTAGCATGGCCGTAGGGTTACATCAAAATATCAATCCACCTAGCAGAGTGACCTTAGGGCCATTTCGTATTTCCTTGTGTCAACTATTGGTGCATGGTAGAATGGTCCTTGGGCCACTCTCTACCCATTGCATACATAACATATCAAGAATGTACGTGGTTAAAATGGCCCTAGGGGGCCATTCTATACCCCCTTGTTCATAGTAGAATGGCCCCATGCACAATGTGGTTTAGAATAGCCCTAGGGTATTTCTACCATACTCAATGTGCTTGAAAGAATGGCCCAAGGGCCATTCTACAATGCACATTATGCTTGGTAGAATGGCCCTTAGGCCATTCTATGCCCCTTGTTCATGGTAGAATGGCCCTTGGACCATTCCATGACCACTTGTTCCAAACTAAAACATCAATTTACATGATAAAATGGCCCTAGGGACATTCTACCATTCACATTTTAAATCTCTCTCCCGAATTTAAATTTTTTGCTGAACTTTTTTCTCAAAATTTTAAAAAATTGAAATTTTCCTCAAAATTTAAAAATTGAAATTCTTCCCAAAATCATAGTTTAAAGTTCAAATCACATATATCAAAATTCAAGTTTAAAAATTCAAATTCAAAACTAATTGCACTTTTGAGATCAATTTTATATTTCAATAAATCATCTTCTCTTCTATTTTCAAATTACCGCACACGCGTCAAGGAAGAGGAGAGTGCCATCTACATCGACTTGCACCGTTCAATCATTTCAAACATAGGTGCACACAACCACCCGCCCTTTTCGCGATTTGTATTATTTTTTAAATTTAGGTTAACTATTTAGTTAATTAACTACTAATTAACTAATTAACAGATTATTAATTAAAAAATTAAAATTACTTAAACATTAGTTGATACAAAAATATAGAAACGAACATGTAAGCTGCTTCTTCTTCTTTCTTTTTCTTGTTTGCAGAGCAACTGTAACAATGTGTGTTTGTGAGGGAGGAAGTATGTGTGTGTGCACGCAGGAAATAAAAAGAGAGGTAGAGAGCGTGTATGTGTGTGTACAGGTAGAGAGATCAGAGATGAGAGATGAGAGAGAGAGAGAGAGAGAGAGAGAGAGAGAGAGAGAGAGAGAGAGAGAGAGAGAGATGAGAGAGAAAGAGAGAGAGAGAGAGAGAGAGAGAGAGAGAGAGATCAGAGATGAGAGAGAGAGAGAGAGATAGAGAGAGAGAGAGAGAGAGAGAGAGAGAGAGAGAGAGAGGGTGACAAAGAAAGAAAGAAAGAAGTTCTATGAGACCATTGTTTGAGAGCTAGGTACCTATGAGGGAGACAAACACAAACCTATCATACTTCAATGTTTTTGATCTGCACCAACTGGATGCTGTGTATGCGGCAATCGCAGCACTAAATCAAACCTTGGGCACTGAAAACCTTTCCCAATTTTTAATGAAGAACAACAGGAATCCATATGCTCAGACTGTGGGTCTGTCCCTTGTCATCTGCGTTCATATCCCAAACATCGCCTTAGACACTCACAGAACCCAAGTCCCAAAAAAGCTCAGCATATGTAAATGCTCAAACCTTTAATCAGAACCTTATCAACCATGTGCTTTAGAATGTGCTTCATGCAGAATGTGCTTTAGAATGGCACTAGGGCTACATCAAAACATCAATCTGCCTAGTAGAATGGCCTAGGGCCATCTTGTACCCCCTTTGTGCCAACTATTGGTGAATGGTAGAATGGTCCTAGGGCCAATTCTCTATCCCCTACATGCATAATATATCAAGAATGTGCATGGTAGAATTGCACTAGGGCCATTCTATAACCCTTGTTCATAGTAGGATGATGCTAGGACCATTCTTCTATGCACAATGTGCTTTAGCATGGCCGTAGGGTTACATCAAAATATAAATCCACCTAGGAGAGTGACCTTAGGGCCATTTTGTATTTCCTTGTGTCAACTATTGGTGCATGGTAGAATGGTCCTTGGGCCATTCTCTACCCCTTGCCTACATAACATATCAAGAATGTACCTGGTAAAATGGCCCTAGGGCCATTCTATACCCCCTTGTTCATAGTAGAACGGCCCCAAGGCCATTCTTCCATGCACAATGTGGTTCAGAATAGCCCTAGGGTCATTCTACCATACTCAATGTGCTTGAAAGAATGGCCTGAGGGCCATTCTACAATGCACATTATGCTTGGTAGAATGGCCCTTAGGCCATTCTATGCCCCCTTGTTCATGGTAGAATGGCCCTTGGACCATTCCATGACCACTTAAATTAAAACATCAATTTGAACTTTTTTCTCAAAATTTCGAAAAATTGAAATTTTCCTCAAAATTTAAAATTTGAAATTCTTCCCAAAATCATAGTTTATAGTTCAAATCACATAAATCAAAGTTCAAGTTTAAAAATTCAAACTCAAAACTAATTGCACTTTTGAGATCAGTTTGATATTTTAATAAATCGTCTTCTCTTCTATTTTAAATTTTCCTGCACACGCATCAAGGAAGAGGAGAGTGCCATCTACATCAACTTGCGCCATTCAATCATTTCAAACATAGGTTCACACAACCACCCGCCCTTTTCACGATTTGTATTATTTTTTTAATTTAAGTTAACTATTTAGTTAATTAACTACTAATTAATGGATTATTAATTACTTAATTAAAATTAATTAAACATTAGTTAATACAAAAATATAGAAACGAACATGTAAGCTGCTTCGTCTTCTTTCTTTTCTTGTTGCTACTGTGACAATGTGTGTTTGTGAGGGAGAAAGTATGTGTGTGTGCACAGGCAGGAAACAAAGAGAGAAGTAGAGAGCATGTATGTGTGTGTGTAGGTAGAGAGAGAGAGAGAGAGAGAGAGAGAGAGAGAGGGCAACAAAGAAAGGAAGAAAGAAGTTCTATGAGACCATTGTTTGAGAGCTAGGTACCTGTGAGGCAGACAAACACAAACCTATCATACTTCAATCTTTTTGATCTGCACCAACTGGATGCTGTGTATGCGGCAATCGCAGCACCAAATCAAACCTTGGGCACTGAAAATCTTTCCCAATTTTTAATAAAGAACAACAGGAAGCCATATGCTCAGACTGTGGGTCTGCTGTCCCTCGTCATCTGCGTTCGTATCCCACAACATCGCCTCAGACTCACAGAACCCAAGTCACTAAAAAGCTCAGCATCTGTAAGTGCTCAAA
This sequence comes from Cibotium barometz, assembly GCF_041138505.1. Taxonomy (NCBI): domain Eukaryota; kingdom Viridiplantae; phylum Streptophyta; class Polypodiopsida; order Cyatheales; family Cibotiaceae; genus Cibotium; species Cibotium barometz. Next base: position 30,894,461 of record NC_141067.1, read on the forward strand.
CCATTAATCAGAACCTCATCAACCATGTGCTCCAAGCTACCGGTACCCCTGCACACCCTTACCAGCTAATCACCGCCTATATTTTTACCAGCTTTTTTGTGACTTGGGTTGTGTGAGTGTGAGGCGATGTTGTGGGATGATCATATGAAGGCAGACGAGGACGACGACCAGAGGAGGACCCACTGTCGGCGTCGTGAGGGTGAGGATTTCGCTTCTCCTAATTCTTTGTTAAAAATTGGCGAAGGTTCTCAGTGCCCGCGGTTTGATCTAGTCCACTTGCAGATCAGAAAGATTGAAGCATGATAGGTTTGCGTTTGTATCCTTCACAGATACCCACCTCTCAAACAATGCAAACTCCAACGAAAGATTGAAGTAAGGGAACGAAAAAAGGAGCTCGTTTCTGTCAAGAACTCAACAAGCTCTCTGAGAATTGCCTGGAACTCTGGCTTGAAAGTGGCTATGGAAGCTGGCGAGCTATTGGCAAGGATGGACAGTGAGTGGTAAGTGGAGACTTTGATCTCTCGAGCAGCTAATCCACAGTTGATGTTGCTAATGGCAGAGATGGGTCCTTGAGGCTACTCGTTTCCTGCAAGAATTGCCGATATACGAGTGGCGTTGTACGATATTTTCTATGTTATCTTTCACCCACTTCTTTCTTTCATCCAAGCTGTGTGCTCCCAGGGACACTCACAATCAAATCAATATCTGAATTAGCAAAGGCTTGCACACCCGAAGCACTGAAAATCAAACACATGGCTAACTATACAAATGAGTTAGTAATGACTATTGGGTTTCACACACATGCACTACCTATATATTTAAAACCATACACATTACTTAACGATGACTATTGGGTTTCCAAAAAAGGTTTTGTGATTGACTATTGGGCTTCCAAAAAGTGTCTCTATACTAGTTAATTTTCATTGTCAAAACATTATATATGAACATGAGGTTCTCCATTATCTCTTCAAATGAAAATTGAAAAAGGATAAATTAGAAACCACACAAATCTATACTATGATGCTGTTAGAATAATTTTCTTGAATGTTTAAGTTACTCAACAAACTGGTTATTAAATTCGGATCAATCTCCTTTAAGAATTTCTTACAAATATAGTTGCAATATGAAAATAGAGAAGTAGTTGATCTTGAAAATCAATCAATAGCACCTAATGATATTTTTGAATTACAAGTGATGCACATACAAAACATCTCATGGGCCTTAGAGGTTGTCATGGTCTTTTTTTATTGGATGTATTGAATCATAAAGAAAACCCAATTGGAGCTCACGACATAAAAAGTCATTGTAACCACATTTTTTAAAGCACATGAAAAGAAAGAGAATATAATGCCTATACCACCATAACTTTACATGACATTATTTTAGTTAAATCTTATAGTGCTTAAATGGACTACTTTTCAATGTAGAGCTTGGCCTACTTTTTCATGTAGTGCTTACATTGAGCATATTAACATCACACACACACACACACACATAGTAAGTGGACTATTTTTCAATGTAGTGCTTGGCGAGGCTACTTTTTAATGTAGTGCTTACATTAAGCATATTAACGTCACACACACACACACACACACACACACACACACACACACCTACCTACATATTGAAAATCAAACACATGGCTAACTATACCAATGACTTAATGATGACTATTGGGTTTCACACACATGCACTACCTATATATTTAAAATTGTACGCATGACTTAACGATGGCTATTGGGTTTCACACACATGCACTACCTATATATTTAAAATCATACACATGACTTGACGATGACTATTGGGTTTCCAAAAAAGGTTCTATGATAACTATTGGCTTCCAAAAAGAGCCTCTATACTAGTTAGTTAATATTATCTCTTCAAATGAAAATTGAAAAAGAATAAATTAAAAACAACACAAATCTAGACTATGACGGTGTTAGAATAATTTTCTTGAATGTTAAAGTTACTCAATAAACTGGTTAAATCTCGATCAATCTCCTTTAAGAATTTCTTATAAACATAGTTGCAATATGAAAATGGAGAAGTAGTTGACCTTGAAATCAGTCAATAGCACCTAATGATATTTTTGAATTACAAGTGATACACATATAAAACACCTTGTGGGCCTTAGAGGTTGTCTTGGTCTTTTTTATTGGATGTAATGAATCGCAAAAATAACCCAATTGGAGCTCACTACACGGAAAGTCATTGTAACCATATTTTTTAAAGCACATGCAAAGAAAGAGATTATAATGCCTATACCACCATAATTTAACATGACATTATTGCAGGGAAATCATGTAGTGCTTAAATGGACTACTTTTCAATGTAGTGCTTGCCCTTCTTTTTAATGTAGTGCTTACATTGAGCATATCACACACACACACACACACACACACACACACACACATACCTACCTACATATTGAAAATCATACACATGACCAACTATACACATGACTTAATAATGACTATTGGGTTTCACACACATGCACTACCTATATATTTAAAATCATACACATGACTTAACAATGACTATTGGGTTTCCAAAAAGGTTCTATGATGACTATTGGCTAGCTTCCAAAAAAGAGTTTCTATACTAGTTAATTTTCATTGACAAAATATTTTATGAACACGAGGTTATCCATTTTCTCCTTAACTGAAAATTAAAAAAGGATAAATTAAAAAACCACACAAATCTAGACTATGATGGCGTTAGAATAATTTTCTTAAATGTTACTCAACAAATTGGTTATACAATCTCGATCAATCTCCTTTGAAAATTTCTTATAAACATAGTTGCAATATGAAAATGGAGAAGCAATTGACCTGAAAAATCAGTCAATATAGCACCTAATGATATTTTTGAATTACAAGTGATGCACATATAAAAAATCTTGTGGGGCTTAGAGGTTGTGATGTTCTTTTTTTTTGGATGTAATGAATCGCAAAGATAACCCAATTGGAGTTCACTACACGGAAAGTCGTTGTAACCACATTTTTCAAAGCACATGCAAAGAAAGAGAATATAATGCCTATACCACTATAATTTTACATGACATTAGTGTAGTTAAATCATGTAGTGCTTGAACGGACTACTTTTCAATGTAGTGCTTGGCCTACTTTTGAATGCAGTGCTTACATTGAGCATATTGACATCACACACACATGCACACACACACACACACACAAACACACATATACCTATCTATATATTGAAAATCATACACATGGCTAACTATACAAATGACTTAAGGATGACTATTGGGTTTCACACACATGCACTACCTATATATTTAAAATCATACACATGACTTAACGATGATAATTAGGTTTCCAAAAAGGTTCTATGATGAATATTGGTCTTCCAAAAAGAGTTTCTATACTAGTTAATTTTCATGGACAAAAAAATTTATAAACATGAGGCTCTCCATTATCTCTTCAAATGAAAATTGAAAGAGGATAAACTAAAAATGACAAAAATCTAGACTATGATGATATTAAGATAATTTTCTTGAATGTTTAAGTTACTCAACAAACTGGTTATTCAATCTCGATCAATATGGATGAATCTCCTTTTAGAATTTCTTATAAACATAGTTGCAATATGAAAATGGAGAAGGAGTTGACCTTGAAAATTAGTCACAATAGCACCTAATGTTTTTGAATTACAAGTGATGCACATACAAAACATCTTGTGGGCCTTAGAGGAAATAATGTTCTTTTTTATCGGATGTAATGAATCGTATAGATAACCCAATTGGAGTTCACTACAGGGAAAGTCATTGTAACCAGATTTTTTAAAGAACATGCAAAGAAAGAGAATAAAATGCCTATACCACCATAATTTTACGTGACATTATTGTAGTTAAATCATATAGTGCTTGGCCTACTTTTTAATGTAGTGCTTACACTAAGCATATTAACATCACACAAACACACACACACACACACACACACACACACATTCACACACATATACCTACCTACATATTGAAAATCATACACATGACTAACTATACACATGACTTAATGATGACTATTGGGTTTCACACACATGCATAGCTACCTATACATTTAAACTATACACATGACTATTGGGTTTCCAAAAAAGGTTCTACGATGACTATTAAGCTTCCAAAAAGAGTTTCTATACTAGTTAATTTTCAGTGACAAAACATTTTATGAACCTGAGGTTCTCCATTATCTCTTCAAATGAAAATTGAAAAAGGATAAATAAAAAACCACACAAATTTAGACTATAATGGTGTTAAAATAATTTTGTTGAATGTTTAAGTTACAAAACAAACTAGTTATTCAATCTCGATTAATCTGGATCAATCTCCTTTAAGGATTTCTTATAAACATAGTTGCAATATGAAAATGGAGAAACAGTTGACCTTGAAAATCAGTCAATAGTACTTAATGATATTTTTGAATTTCAAGTGATGCACATACAAAACATCTTGTGGGCCTTAGAGGTTACATAATGTTGTTTTTTATTGGATGTAATGAATTGCAAAGATAACCCAATTGGAGTTCACTACACAAAAAGTCATTGTAACCACATTTTCTAAAGCACATGCAAAGAAAGAGAATAAAATGCCTATACCACCATAATTTTACATGAAATTATTGTAGTGAAATCATGTAGTGCTTAAATGGACTACTTTTCAATGTAGTGCTTGGCCTAGTTTTTAATGTAGTGCTTACATTGAGCATATTAACATCATTGAAAATGTAATCATGGAGTGTTGAGGTTTTCTTGTTTCAAATGACCTCATTATAGATACAATTCATGTAGTTTTGACATGAATCCTTATTAGCTAGGTTCTAAATCTAGATTTTCTACCACCACTTACAAACCCACCCACCTATCCCCACAACCACCCACTCACACACCGAAATAGACAAACACACACATATGTGCATGCACATGCACACACACAAATGCACCTAGAAACACACACAAACACATATACAAACAAGCACATACATGTGCGTGCACACACACACACACACACACACACACACACACACCACACACAAAAATAAAATTGAGCATTAGTATTATGTTAAGATGACAAATCTAAATAGGAATATGATCCATTGAATTTATTTACTTAGTGATGTACCTTGACTCTATCAAGTAAATATTAGCATAGAGAGTGCATCACTTATTTAGTAATAAGTAAAGTCAGTACAAGAACCTTAGTGTGGAGCAAATACATCACTCAGTAATTAAAATCGATGGATCATATTTCTATTTATTTGTAATCTCTCTTATTTATATATGGGTACTTTGTCTCACTCTCTCTCTCTCTCTCTCTCTCTCTCTCTCTCTCTCTCTCTCTCTCTCTCTCTCTCGTGCGCATTTGGTTCCCATGTTAGCAACAAGTTGGTTGTGGAAAACTCCACTTTTGTAGCACCATGCTTTCCATTTCATCTTTTTTGGGATTGAAATGACTTCACTCACCAACTTGCATACGATACGATGATTTCACATCATGTGCTATTGAAAAGCATTTTTGCTCTAAATTATCTCGATGGGGGTAAATTATCATGTGTGGTTTTTTAAATGTATTTTTTCATGTTTGGCATGCATCTTTACGAAGCATCGAGACCACACGCATGCATACTCCGTTTTTGGCATGCTTATTTATGATGCATTCACTACATTGCATGCATAATTGTATGGTCCCTCTTATGATCTCTCAAATTGGAAAGAATCAACATGAGTGATAATGCTTGGAATAGCAGCCTCCACCATCTCGCGTTTGTTCAAGATTGCACACCTTCTATGTATAGAAAGCATGCACTTGACTATGAAGTAGCTTATTGCCACTTCATTGAGTAGGCTTTGAGTTTTTCATTGGCTTTCCTCACTTTTTTTAAAGTCCCAATCTGTGCTTGCTTCATGAGGCCACAATCATTATTTGGACAAGTGCTACTTGTTCTTCATGTAGGACTTGATTGTTGAATTCCATCAATCCTACCCAAAGCTTCATCGTTTCCTCTCCATTGATAACATCTTTATCTCACTCCTCTAGTTCTTTATTTGGTACACCTTATAGCTCCTCATTTTATAGTTCTTGGAATATCCATTTACTCCTCAAAGAAACTTGTACAACATACCACCATTTTCGATCATTATGGTTGGGATGGAAAGCACCTTAATGTGTACAACACATAATGCTAGTAAGAATCATTTCTAGATTAAGAGAGTTCAGTCTTTGCTAGATGCTATTTGGGTGGCATCAACTATTTGAGTAGCATGAGTTGCGAGGGCTATCTGGGTATAGCATCAACAACTAGGGCTATTTGGATAGCATCAACAACTAGGGCTATTTGGATAGCATCAACTATTTGGGTAAAGTATTAGCCTTTTTGGGTAACATCAGCATTTGGGTAGCAATAGCCATGCTAGGGCTATTTGAAGTTGATACTATTTAGGGTATTATTAGCTATATGGGTAGCATTAACTGCTAGGGCTATTTTGAGTTGATACTTTTTGGGATAGCACTAGTTATTTGGATAGCATTAACTGTTAGGTCTATTCGGAGGTTGATACTATTTGGGAAGTATCAGTTTTGTTAGCGCTATGATTTTAGCAATGGGAAAGGAAGAAATGAGTTATTCAACTCTTCTTGAGAAATTTTGTTTGTTAGAGAGAATTGAGGTAGCATCAACCGCTAGGGCTGAGTTGATGCTTTTTGGGATAGCACCAGCTATTTGGGTAGTATCAACCATTAGGGTTATTTGGAGTTGATACTATTTGGGAAGTATCATTTGGGAAGTATCATTTATTAGCGCTATGATATTAGCTATGTGAAAGGAAGAAATAAGTGATTCAATTCGTCTTGAGTAATTTTGTTTGTTAGAGACTAGCAAGCTAGTTTGAGATTTTGTGCTATAAATTTGGTGAGCTCGAAGGGGCAATATTGATTTTGCAAAGGGGAAACTCTCATGCCCTAATATGAGAGATTATGTCCAAATACTTGAATGTGTTTCCAAAGGAATTTCTACATGGTTTACCTTCATTGTAAGAGGGTCTTAGACCATAAGATGATTACCAATAGTTGGACATGTTTCCAAAGGAACTACCACATGGTTTCCCTCTAAAGAGGGTTGTAGATCATAATATTATACTTGGGGCATATCTAGTGTTTAGGTAGCCTTGAGTCAATCTAAAGAGGATGAAGTTTTTTGATATCTTTAGGAGTGTATTCATTATGAGTTCTTGGTTTACCATTTGGACGCAAAGCTACCAAATTATCCTAGTGAGCTCTCTGTTGAAATAAACAAGTGAATAGGGTGTGTGCGAGAACAAGCCCTTAGCTAGAGGCTGTAAAAGAGAATCTGTAAATGTGAGAGAACATGTGAAAAGGTGAGAAGAATCTATTGGGAAAGAATAAAGGGTAGCATGAGAAGATTTAGGAGGTGTGGAGATATTCTGGGAAAGGTAGAGAGAATCAAGCAAAAGAGGTGGAGTGAATCAAGGAGAAATCAATGGGATTAGATGCTTGGATGTAAACTCTATAAATTGAGGCATTGGCCTAATGAGAGCTTGCTGGTTTTTTATTATCCATGCCTACATTAAGCTATTAGTTAATTACTCACTAGTCACATCTTAATTATCATCTAATCTCTTTGTTAATGATGTTGATTCTAGCATTTGATCCACCATAGCTCATCACATTGCTGTAATTTTAACATGGTATCAGAGCCTAGCCTAGAATCCATCAAGTTTATGAGCCCATTATCTAGTTAATTAGGATTAGTAGAAAATAATCAATTTTTTAGTTATTTTCAAGAAGCCTTTTGTACCCCCCCAGGATCTCCCTCCAGGAGCCACATTATCTCAAGCCTCTCTAACCATAGATAGCTACTTCAGTGGTGCTTCAGCCAAGACAATGAGAACCTCAAACCACCAGCGCACACAGCTATTTTTTGCTGATTAGTGGGAATTGTTTTTCTGCAGCAGCAGCAAATCAAAGATTTCTACTTCATCTAATGCAATGGATCTAATTCCTCTTAGCCCCAGGGGTTTTCAAGCATGATCTACAAGCTGGTGAAGTCAGAATTTGATTTGATCAAGTCTACAGTGAGATCCAAGCTCTTCATCAAATCTGCAAGCAACAGCCAGGCAGCAGCGACTTTGGTAAAAAAGAGATTAAGAATTCAATGTTTGGTCAAATCTTGTGTTTCTTGGCTAAAGCCTCTACTAGACTAATTGCTATTGATGGCCTTGAAAGGATTTGAGCTTATTTGAACTCTAAGGCCTCAGATCTGGGCTCCCCGCATACTTTGTTTTTTGCACACAAAATAGAGGATTAATTTGCTAAGTAGTGATTAATCAGTGTTAATCACTATATTTTGGTGCAATCGAGGGTTCAAATTAACCATTAGGTATCTGATACAGATTCGTATAACTTCAGATTGCAATTCGGAGATGGTTTGATACTCCAACCATTCCGTACAAATTGGTTACCCTTGATTTAATGTAATTTCTTGGTAAAATTATGCTGATAAATTTGTGGTAATCATCATTTTGCACTTGGTTAATGCCTGCAAATTACACTTAAACTCAAGATTATTCACAGCCAGAGTTGCATTTGGGAATGTGCATAAGAATGAATGCTATATGCATTATATATTGGGCACATTACATCAGTGTGTAAAAATGGGATCAGACACTGCCCTTGTCCAGAATAAGGCAAGAGGTAAGACCTCCCGCATAGATTTGGGTTTGCATTGCATAATGATACAAGATAAACATCAAAAGCCCAAAAGAACTATTAACAAAACATTTTAACATGTTGCTCACATGGAGCAAGAACTGACGGACAAGCTCATGGCCCCAGCCATGAAAGAAGAAGATGTAGTCTTGGACACATAGAGAGAGAGAGTGTCAAGGACTATGAGTTTAGGGACTTGAGGCACTGGTCGTGGACTATCAAGTAAGAGGGAAACTTGGTATAGGGTCCAAGTGTGCTACTTTCACTTGAGGGGAGGTGTGCTAGGCACTGGTCATGGACTATCAAGTAAGAGGGAAACTTGGTATAGGGTCTAGGTGTGCTAGGAGTATTCACTTGAGGGGAGGTGTTGAAATATACAAGTGAATAGGGTGTGTGCGGGAACAAGCCCTTAGCTAGAGGTTGTAAAAGAGAATCTATAAATGTGAGAGAACCTGTGAAAAGGTGAGAAAAATCTACTAGGAGAGAATAAAGGGTAGCATGAGAAAATTTAGGAGGTGTGGAAATATTCTAGGAGAGGTGGAGAGCATCAAGCAAAAGAGGTGGAGTGAATCAAGGAGAAATCAGTGGGATTAGATGCTTGGATGTAAACTCTATAAATTGAGGCATTGGCCTAATGAGAACTTGCTGGTTTTTTATTATCCATGCCTACATTAAGCTATTAGTTAATTACTCACTAAATCACGTCTTAATTATCGTCTAATCTCTTTGTTAATGATGTTGATTCTAGCATTTGATCCACCATCGCTCATCACATTGCTGTAATTTTAACAAGCTCTCCTAGTGGCTCATAGTGGACAAGAAAGATAAGACAAAAAGAAAGTGTGTGGGTTATAAGTTAACAAATTTTATTACTTTTTAAGAATAAATATTCTTTGCCAACAAATTATGGGATACTTCATGAAGATTGATCTGAGAACAAGCTACCATTTGAGGGTGATGACTGGTTTGAGAACTAGGTATGGGCTTTATGAGTTCTTGATTTACCATTCAGAATCATGAATGCACTAGCTAGGAACTAGCTACTTTCCAGTAGATGATGACTGATATTTTTCATCCATACCTGGGAAAGTTTGTGATAGCCTTTTTAGATGGCATTCTCATATACAATAGGACCCTTGAGGAACATGCTTTGTATCTAAGAACTGTATTATATATTCTCAAAAAAGAAGTCATATTTGCTAGACAAATGTAATGTAAGCAAGGGTTAATGTACCTGTGTGTAAATGGGCACATTAGGGACAATATGGGAAAAAGGTGGCCCTTTAATAAATTTCTTAGAGAGTGATTAAAAGTTAATTAATCAAGGGTGAAAAGGTCCTTTTCTTGAGTGATTTCACCATGTAAATACTCAAGGATAGCCATTTCACGAGTGAGAGGGAACGAGCGAGAGCACGTTCCGAGTGGTGGGATAATGATTTGTAATGAACATGAAGACACCTATTGTATTTGTTTTGTGAATATATCATCGTTGGATCGTCCAACCACAAACTTAATTTTTATATAAAGAAAAAAATCTCGAACACAACATGCAACCTTAAACGGTGAATCTTAACTTCTATTGCAGAAGAAAGTCCAAAGAAAAAAAGAAACCTTAAACCAGGAAACCCAAAAATCAGAACTGTTCATGCTATGCATATTCTCCTCCCAAGACCAAAAAACGAGCGACCAATACATTTGCCATACGTTTATAGTTAGCACCCCAAAATTTGACACTGCATATTCGAACATCAATAATGCCATATGGCTTTGCAAAATTTGCATCGTAGCATGCGAGGACCAGACAATGCTTGAAAAAGATCCACTTTTGTCAAAGTCTACTGGTGCATAAACTCATGCACAACTACATCAAGATTCAACACTTGCAAAAAAAACATAATACATATGTTTGTAAGGGAGGTACATATGATGCTTTGCATCTCTCTTTTGGAAATCCGGATAAGAGTAGCTTGGGTACTCTGACACATTCACCACATAATTCACACGACCCCTCTATGCTCACATAAAACATGTGAAATTCATTACAGATGACAATGTCTTCTCCAGCAACAATGCAAGCTGAAATCGAATGACCTTTCTAAACATTCACTTGAATTTCTTTAGTGATCCTCTTGCACCAACAGACAACCTTACCAGCTTGGTACTGAGGCCTACATGAGCTTGCATGTATTGGTGGTAGATGTGACCCTACTATCGATGGTGGATTCTGTGGGATGGTGCTACTTATCTCCAATAGAGACCCTGCTCTCTCGAGATTGGCCACCTCCTTTACTATAAGGTTTGTACCTTCTAAAACTTGCCAAACACCTGGAACGGGTCCAGGTGGTGCAATCACCCACTCGATGTCCACGTGCCAGCAATGTGTATTCACATTAACACAGAACCATACAAATCCCTCCTAAATCTTGAGGTACCATCATGTCCCAGGTAAGTACATCATCCCTAAAAACAAGGCGCAAGCACCCCACCTTGCCACCCTATGGATTAATCAGGGCACCGTGGCACTTCTTTGTGTCTTACATAAATCCAAAGCATGTAACTTTAGATTTAGGTTCTATCCGTCTTATCCCCCATAGTATTTTCACTAGTTTCATCTCTTGATTGTTAGGTAACATGGATTTTGGAAGTGTCGAAAAAGCTGGTCCTCTTTTGGATTTTGGAAGTGTCAGAACATGGATTTTGGAAGTGTCACGTACTCTAGCCTATGGCTATCATTCTCTAGCACAACACCTAGAGATGGCAAGATAGGTCTTTTACGTTGCACAGATTTATGCTCTTGGTCCACTTTTGGGCAATCCAAATTAGCCTCCACCATTGCACTATGGATCAAGTCAATTAGTATTTTGCTCATTGATGCCCCAACATTCCTTGAAAGGAAGAACTCCTTGATTTCTTGGAGTCCCAATCCAGTCCTAGTATAACCACCCACGAAGTATGCATTACTATGTGCACTTTGCAATACAGCCATTGAAAGGTCAATAGCAGTAGCCTCATACAAAGATAATTGCTTCTTATAACCAACAACTGCTCTCATGCTAGGGTGCTTGTTTTCAAAAAGGTTTGTGGTGGGCAAGAAAGGACCATCTTTGTCTTATGTCAAAAACCAAGAACTCCAATTCATTACACGCACTTCCCAACATGCAAGTCATGTTTCCATTGACAGCAAACTCACCCTCCATAACATGTCCATTTCTCCACCACTCCTACAACATCTGAGCTTGCATTCTTCCACTTTCTACCATGCTCTACTCCTAATGAAAAGAACATGAATCATTCTTTTTTTGGGTTACACTTCCTACAAAAATAAACAGAGCGCACTATAATCCAGTTTGCACCGGCCTCATTAGCCCCATAAAACCCCTGAACTCAGGTTTAGCATAAACACATTCTTTTACAATAGCATGTTAACCAAAACTCTTTCTAAGCATATCTATCCTTAACCTTAAATTCACATGTAGAAATGGTTAGAAGTTCCTTGAGGAAAGGATCATAAACAAAAGCCCCCATTATAGACCAACCATGAACATGATGCACGTGATCAAAATGCTCCCACATCTCCTGCAAGTTACCACCCGTTCTCATTTTGTTTACCAAGTCTACTCCACTCCCAAGAATGAGAGTTGACATTTTGAAAACTTGTGGTTACATGTTAAAACCCAACTACCTTGGGAAAAGAACGTTATGAAAAAACGGATAACCAATCTTGCTTTTCAAATCCAAAATGGCTTTGAGTCCTTTTGGGCCACATAGACTACTCCCTTTAGCTTCTTGAATACATCTTTGAATTCTCTTCTTATCCGACAGCGAAGTGGCAACCTTAAGTAGGTTATTTAGCTCCTTGTCACCAAAATCTCCTTCTTTCCCCTCACGTTCTTTAATCAAAATGTGAAGGTTTAGCTTTTGGGCCGCATGCATTTTGACTTGCTTAGGTGTTGCATTGCAAACTCCCCTTTACATGGAAGTATAATTTATCTTTATTTATTCTCTTTTTCTCTCTACTAATACCCTCTGCACATGGATGGTCATGGTAACCCAAATGCATTGCACATATAGTATAATTCTCTTAATATTTTGGAACACAATAATATATGACAATAGGACGCTCCTTCACACTCGTGTAAGTCTACAATGACTACACAGAAGAGTTCCACTCTCTTCTCCCAGTCTCCCAACCTGAGGCACCTTCTGCACTCTACCAATCTAGTGAGTCTCACTTCTGTATGATAGAATCCATCTGGAAGATGAGATTCCACTTCATTAATTTGTAAAGAGTCCAGTATTTGTAGAAGGATAACCCACTCATAGTCGGTTTGGAAGGAAAAAACTACAGAAGTAGGAAAACTGACACACTCCCCCTTAGTAATCTCAGTACCCAACACTAGGGAGAGGATTAGGTTGACACAATTATTTTCTAAGAGGTAAAACTCTTAGAAAATCTCTAATCCAAGAAACCCATGGTTGCAATGGCCAACTTCTCTTTTTAATTGTATAGTCGATTTTTTGCCACCTACAATACGTTAATCCCACACAACATTAATCCAACATAACATATATAGAAATGTCTCTCAGCAACCAGTCCAACTTCAGCTCTAATGTCTTTGTCAACTCAAGATCATGAATCACGTTCACACGCTCATAATATTTATAGCCCAATCATGAATAACTAGCTCATGTAAAACTCAATACAACAAAACCAGAAAAAAGCATATGCTGACCGCATAACTTTTTCTCTCTAATCTATTCTCCCTTCATTCCACATGGCATCAACTCTATGTAATATATACACAATCCAAAGTAGATGAGAGTCCCTCAAAGTAGGAGACAGATCGTTTCATTGCAACAACACAATCTAAATTAATTTTGAGAAGTATAACAACTCCCTCTTTCCTTCCTCACAAACCCTTCTCTTCACGAAATCTCCTCACGCACTCAAACAAGAAGCAGAAAATAACAATGTTTTTTGACAAAAAAACTCACACACACAACCAACTCTGGTTCTTAACAAGGTCAACCCCTTTTTAAAATTGTCTTGGCAATCACGGTGGCTTGGCTTTCCAGCATCGATTCTTTTCTATGCGTCCTTTTGATTCGAAGCAATTGTAATCGTGATGATGAGTGGCCAACTGCAAGGCTCCATGCCTCCTTCTTTTCTATGCGTCCTTCCAATTCGAATAATTGTAATCGTGATGAGTGGCCAACTGCAAGGCTCCATGCCTCCTCTACTTTCTTCCAAATCTTTCTCTAATTATATATGTGGCTATGGTATGCAATCATGCTACCATTCTTTTATCCCTTTGCTGCATGTATTATCCTTCTCCTTTGCTTTAGTCTTTGTGATGCTCTCATGAGTTCAATGATTTAGTCTTTGTGATGCGATTTAGTCTTTGTGATGCTCTCATGAGTTCAATGATTTCCACCTCCCTTTCTTGCACGATTTTCTAACCTTTCCATCATGCGCCAGTTACCAACTTTCCCTTTTATCTTTTCTTTTTAAAAAACTTAATGTCAACGCTTTGCCTAAGAGTTTCTTTTTTAAAAAAATAATTGAACTCCCATATGGCCTATATACCAGGCATTTTGTCCATGTCCTCATGTTATGAAGAGGGAAAATATTGGCCACCAAAGGGTTGATATCTTGTAAATGCTCTTCACAATGAGAACCCTTAACACATTAGCTGTGAGTCTTTGAAGCTCGGTTCATGTTAACTTATAACCTTGGTATCAACACCATCGTGCATTAGTTTATTTATAGGCTATCTTTCCTTCAGAGATATTTTTCAAAATAGACACCACCCTATTTTCCTCATGCAGTCATATCATGCTATATATACAATGATGATATCATGGTAAGAAAAATGCATTCTATCTTGAATTCTCACAATAATCCCAGTGTTATTCTATACATTCTAGGGTTCACAAAAAACCCTTTAACATATTTTGCCCACCTCTCAGAGATATTTTTCAAAATAGACACCACCCTATTTTCCTCATGCAGTCATATCATGCTATATATACAATGATGATATCATAGTAAAAAATGCATTCTATCTTAAATTCTCACAATAATCCCACTGTTATTCTATACATTCTAGGGTTCACAAAAAACCCTTTAACATATTTTTCCCACTTGCGGACATTCATGTCCTGCAGCTTTCAAATAACCGATACATTGAATATATGGAGTCATCCTCTTTCTGGTTGCCTTCACATGAACTTGTTCCCCCCTTCTCCTTGTTTGTTTGAATGGTGGTTATCATCATCATCCTTGCTACTTCTTTAGTCGTCGATAGTAGCCATTGACTCTTCTATGGTGTAAAGTTCCATCCAAATCCTCTAGCTGGTACAAGCCATTGGAAAATCTTTGTTGTACTTTGAAAGTACCTTCCCACTTTGTTTGAAACTTTGTGTGAAACGTATTGTCCAGCTTGCTATTATATCAAAGTACCAAGTCACCTTTTTTAATGCCTTTGTCCTTGATCTTCTTGTTAATTCTTCATTGATTTTGTTCTTGAGTCCTTTGATAATGTTCTATAGTATGCATTCTGTCCAACTCTACTATTTGTAGTGCAAGAAGCATGTTCCTAAAAATATGTTGTGGTTCTTCACTTTCTTTTACCAAGAATTTCTAAAGCGTGCATTTTAACCTCAATAGGTAATAAAGCTTCGACACCATAAAGAATATGAAATGGCTTAATCCTGTATTGATGGCCTTGAAAGGATTGGAGCTCATTTGAACTCTAAGGCCTCATATCTGAGCTCCCTACATACTCTGTTTTCTGCACACAAAACAGAGGATTAATTTGCTAATCAATGATTAATCAATGCTAATCACTATATTTTGGTGCAATTGAGGGTTCAAATTAACCATTAGTATCTGATACAGATCCTTATAACTTCAGATTGCAATTCGAAGATGGTTTGATACTCCAACCATTCCGTACAAATTGGTTACCCTTGATTTAATGTAATTTCTGGTAAAATTATGCTGATAAATTTGTGGTAATCATTTTGCATTTAACCCTTGGTTAAGCTTGCAAATCACACTCGAATTCAAGATTATTCACAGCCAAAGTTGCATTTGGGAATGTGCATAAGAATTAATGCTATATGCATTATGTATAGGGCACATTACATCAGTGTAAAAATGGGATCAGACACTGCCCTTGTCCAGAATAAGACAAGAGGTAAGACCTCCCACATAGATTTGGGTTTGCATTGCATAATGACACAAGATAAACATCAAAAGCCCAAAAGAACTGTCAACAAAACATTTAAACATGGTGCTCGCAAGAACTGACGGACAAGCTCATGGCCCTAGCCATGAAAGAAGAAGAACATCTCTTTCCAAGAATAGGATCCACACCGAGAAGAAGATCTAGAGGAAGCATTGAAGGAAGACATGGACACGAGAAGAGAATCTGCCACAATAAGAAGACTGAAAGAAGAGGAAGACATGGACGCCTGAAGAGAAGCTGCCACAAGAAGGCTGAAAGAAGAGTAAGACAAGGACGCATGAAGAGAAGCTGCCACGACAAGAGAAGATGTGAGGCTCCAAAGAGTGAGGAGCCATGTGAAAATCTCTGAGAGAGAGAGAGAGAGAGAGAGACCCCACAACCCAATGTAACCTGTCCCAACAAAGTAAAACCACCTCTAAGCCACCGATGATGTAGGCCATGTAAAAATGTATGTGTGAGCACTTTAGTCAAGGTCACGGGCACTTGTAGTAGCCTTGGACACAAAGAGAGAGAGAGTTTCAAGGACTATGAGTTTAGGGACTTGAGGCACTGGTCGCAGACTATCAAGTAAGAGAGAAACTTGGTATAGGATCCAGGTGTGCTAAGTTAACTTGAGGGGAGGTGTGCTAGGCACTGGTCTCGCGGACTATCAAGTAAGAGAGAAACTTGGTATAGGGTCCACGTGTGCTAGGATTATTCACTTGAGGGGAGGTGTTGAAATACACAAGTGAATAGGGTGTGTACAAGAACAAGCCCTTGGCTAGAGGCTGTAAAAGAGAATCTGTAAATGTGAGAGAACCTATGAAAAGGTGAGAAGAATCTACTAAGAGAGAATAAAGGGTAGCATGAGAAGATTTAGGAAGTGTGGAGATATTCTGGGAGAGGTGGAGAGAATCAAGCAATTGAGGCATTGGCCTAATGAGAACTTGTTGGTTTTTTATTATCCATGCCTACATTAGGCTATTAGTTAATTACTCACTAATCACATCTTAATTATAATCTAATCACTTTGTTAATGATGTTGATTCTAGCATTTGATCCACCATAGCTCATCACATTGCTGTAATTTTAACAATATGTACCTTGAGATGGAGAGGCAAAAGAAGTTTATAAGCTAAATCGCCTACTTTCTTTATAACAGCATACGGTCCACAGTATTTGGGAGAGAGCTTCTTATACTTCCCTAAAGATAAGGAACTTCTGTTTGGTCGTACTGGAATGAAGACCATATTTGATTCTTCGAACATTGTCTCTAAACTCTTTTTATCTGCATATTGCTTTTTCCTATCCTGGGCTGCCTTAATATCTTTACGAATTGATTGCATTGGTTTGTCCATGTCATCAAGCATCTATCTAGACATCTCGACTCTAATCAATGGGTCGGACCAAGTCAATGGTGTAAGGCAATCTTGTCTCCATACAGAGCTTTGAAAGGGCTCATCAAAGGATATCTTCTATTACCTAATTCACTCTTTCAGCCATCTGTGGGGTGATAAGCTGTATTGAGATCCAAGAAAGTTCCTACTGCTTCAAAGAATGCAGTCCAAAATTTCGATGTGAACTTGGGATCTGTGTCACTTACTATCCTCTTGGGTAAGCCATGCAATCTGAAGATCTCTTTTAGGAAAACTATGGCAACATCCACTGCAGTGTATGTTTCTTTCATTGGAATCAGATGGGTAATTTTGGTTAGTCTGTCAACTACCACAAACATGGAGTTGTAACCTGATTGCACTGAAGGTAGTCCAGTGTGACAAAATCCATACTGATACATTCTCACTTCATATGTGGAATGTCTAGGGGCTGCAGTTTTCCTGGCATCTTGACTCTCTCTGCCTTGACTCTCTCACACGTAAAGCATTGCCACACATGATCAAGTACATCATTTTTGAGTCCTATCCAGAAGAAGCTTTTCTTCACAGACATATAGGTTTTTATAAACCCTCGATGTCTAGCTATCAGGCTATCATGGGGTTCTCTCAGAATCCTTCCCTTTATTCACTCATCATTTTGGGAATGCATAGCCGATTAATATAATACATGCATCCTTCATCCTTCATCCAAGAACTCAACTCATTTCCTGAGGAGTCTTGCTTTCCTACATCAAAAGGGTAGCAATAGGGGCAAAGAATTTATCCTGCATGATTCTCTCCCTTGCTTCACTGATCCATCAATGGATTTGACACCATTGTAATTGCAAGCAAGGAGACTTTTTTGCTGAGTGTAAGACTCCTCCTCGGGCTGAATATTGATTAAGCCTCGACTTCAATCCCTTGTAATCATTCTATGTTTTCGAGTACAAGAAAATATTATTTTTCCTTGTTTTGCCTAGTGAGATAAAAATTTCTAGAGAGTGGTGAATCAATATTGGGATATTTTTGGATAAATAAATTTTACAGATATCAAAAAAATGTTTCCCTGAAATATAAAATCAAAATAGATTTTCCAAGGTGCAATTGGAATTAATTAAAAATGATTTACAAGACCTTATCCTAAGGGTCAAGATTTTTTTTTAAATTTTGGATTAAGGTTCCTATGGACCAATAAGATTAATCCAAGTGTTGGAACAAGATAAATCCAAAGAATAAAAGAAAATACACAAATATGAGTAAATGCCCACATAAGATGAAGAGTTGACTAAGTACTAGGTTTATTAGTTAAAAATTATGAAGTATTAATAAAAAAATGAGATATTTTAGAGTAATCATTCATTTTTGACACATGGAAAAAGAAAAGGGGGCCCTTCAAGGAGGCACCTATTTCACATGTGTGGATGAGTTTTAAACTCAAAAAAATAGGATATTTTTTTCTCTCCTCTCTCCTAAATCAAACCAAATCAAAAAGGGAGCCAAACTGGTCCAAAACTTGTCCAAATTCAGCCAAACTGAAGCTGGAAAATTCTAGAACTCGGTTGGACTCAGTTAGTGGCCTCCCTCACCTATAAATAGACCCTCATTCATTTGTATTCTCATCTATGAACTAAACTATGCCGGTATTACTCTAAGTTAAGCTTATTTTCTATTATCATCTAAAAACCCTCTACAAAATTGAAGAGATTGGAGCTTCTCTCTCTCTTTAATCTTCCTTGGAGACTCCAACAACATACCAAACCAATTGATTGGTTGGGGGCCTCTACTGTGATCAAAGAATCAAGTAATTTAGGAGGTAAAGTGTGGATTATTGTCTTCTTTTTCTTAAATCTCTAAATGTTTCCCTTCTCAACCCCTCTCAAGCTTGAGAAGCATTAATTTGAATGGCTTTTGAATACTATTGAAGTTCTTTAATGTATTGTAATGAAGAGACACATAAATTTTCATTTATGCTTAATTTATAATAGTTTTTAAGCATTTCTCTCTCTCCCCCCCAAAGAATGGTCATTCCTATGACCTATTCTCAATTCAAATGAAGCTTCTCATAAAGCATTTCTCTAATCTAAAAGTAATTGGTTTAAGTTTGATTCCACAAAACCCTTTTTCCATAATCCAGATTTTCTTAATGAGAATCATTGATCTCTCATCACGGTAATCCACCCATCATTTGACTGAACTTCCAACTTGATCCTTGGTGATTTCAGTTAAAGGAAAACTAAGCTAATTTAATGGTAGTCTATTCTTTGTGTTAAGATTTGGAATTGGTCTCACGAGGTTTTTTTTTTTTGCTTGATTTAGATTCGAGAGATGGGCAAGTAGTTTACTGGCCACCATTCTCACAGTCGTGGTCTAATGAAAATTATTTGGTTTACTTCTAACTTTGATTCCTAAGGATTTTCTTCAAATAAAAATCTACTACACTTCTATTCGTAAATAAGGAAAATTCTAACTTTATGAATTTCATTCCTTCTTAACCACAATAGATTAAGAAATAGTTCTATACGAGAATATCGGGATCTTATAAAAATACTCTTCTTCCACTAATCCAATTTTTGGGTATATAACAATTTGGTGATTTATCCACATAAAAATATCCAAGAATATTCTTTTCACCAATTTTATTGTCAACATTAATATACCCTAATTTTCTAGGTGGAATTATGGTGGAAATTTCTCTTTTGTCATCAAAATTAATTTAAACCTTTTTCTACTTAAAATATCCTGAAAATTTTCTCTTTTTAATTAAATACAAATATCTATTTTTTGAATATGCCAAAAATTTCTCTTTTTGCATTTAAATGATTGAATTCCAAATGTCATGGAAATTTCTCTTTTATCATTTAAAATCTCTTATGCATAAAATAAATTTATCAAAAATTTCTCTTTTTAAAATAAATAAAAATATCCATTATTTTGAATATGCCAAAAATTCATCTTTTTGCATTTAAAATATTGAATTCCAAATGTCATGGAAATTCCTATTTTATCATTTAAAAATTCTTATGCATAAAATAGTTTTATCATAAATTTCTCTTTTTTCTTAGCTAAATAATTATGTAAAAATACAAAAAAATATTATTTCGTAAATATGGTCAAAATCATTCTTTTTGCTTAAAATTATGCATAAAATTAAGATATCTATTTTTTTCTAATAACATTTGCCATAGCTTTGCTACTATTATTGATAATTTTTAGATTTCCTAAAAGAATGAAAGCTTGTAATGAAAATATGATAGAAGTTCTAGTTTTAAGCTTAAATTTAAACTATGAATTTAAATCATAATTTTAACAATAACTATAAATATAATTATGATTATCCCACTAGATTAAGCTGATTTCAACATTCCTCTTATCCAATTTGTTGGGATATGTTGGGATAATTCATTTCTCATTTAGAATGAGTTAAAGTAGTTTTTTAACTACTCATAAACAATCTAAAAGATTTAACCATTATTTTAATAGCACAAAATCATGAAAATATCACTCTTAATATCTAGCTCATCAAGCCCCTAGAGTTTAGTTTTGAAATCAGAGATTATCTTTGAGAAACATTCTTTTGTTAAAGAATTAGCCATAGAGATGTCTATTCTTTTTGAGAGAGATATTTACTTAAAGAAAGCATTACAAATAAGCATAAAGATTAACTTTCTCTTAATTAAACATTAAGACTCTTCGAGAAAGCTTGATTTGAATTAAAACAATCATTTAGAAAGCTTCCCAAGCTTAAGAGGGGTTGAGAAGAAGACAGTCATTGAGAAAAATTGAAAAAAACCATAAAAATCATTCTTACCTCTAAGCTTGGCTTGATTCTTTCCTTATTAGTAGTGAAGCCCCCAACCAATAAATTGGTTAGCAAGAGGAGAAGAGAACTCCAAGAGTTGTTGAAGAGAGAGAGAAGCTCCAAGCTCCCCAAAAGTAGATGAAAATTAAGGGATAATAGAAAATATGATTATTTTAATGTAATACTACCATGGTATAGCTCAAAGATGATAATACAAAGGAATGAGGGTCTATTTATAGGTGAGGGATATTAAGGGACTAAGGTTATGTAGAAGGGGAAGAGAAGGGTGTGAGTGTGAATGGACTTAAGGTCCACTAGCTCACTAGATGAGATAGTGGACCTTAAGTCCATTCACACTCATCTAGATGAGCTAGTGGACCTTAAGTCCATTCACACTCACACCCTTCTCTTCTCTTCCCCTTCTACATAACCTTAGTCCCTTAATATCCCTCACCTATAAATAGACCCTCATTCCTTTGTAAATAGACCCCTGAATTTGTTGTGCAGTGGGGAGAGGGATCTTACAAGTTGGAAAATTCTAGAATCGAGTTGGACTTGGTTAGTGGCCTCCCTTATTAAGGGACTAAGGTTATGTAGAAGGGGAAGAGAAGGGTGTGAGTGTGAATGGACTTAAGGTCCACTAGCTCATCTAGATGAGCTAGTGGACCTTAAGTCCATTCACACTCACACCCTTCTCTTCCCCTTCTACATAACCTTAGTCCCTTACTAGATGAGCTAGTGGACCTTAAGTCCATTCACACTCACGCCCTTCTCTTCCCCTTCTACATAACCTTAGTCCCTTAATAAGGGAGGCCACTAACCAAGTCCAACTGGGTTCTAGAATTTTTCAACTTGTAAGATCCCTCTCCCCACTGCACAACAAATTCAGGGGTGCTAGTAGCAGAAGTAGCACTTCTTGTCTAGGGCAAGGTCCCACACTCGGGGCCTCGCCCACGGATATCCAGACAAGAGACTAATCCATCGGTTTTTCAAAAACCAAACCCAGAAAAACTTCCTTTGCTCGGAAAGCACGGGTTATTCCACCAGGATAACTTTTCCCTAACGTAGTCAAAAACCTTAACTAACTGAGCTCATAGTCAGATCAGGGAAAAAGACTGTACTTGGATCATAAAGACCAACGCTTTTTTCCTCATTGAGAGGCATAGCCGTTGATTCTTTTCCATAGAACAATTTTTGTCTGGAATTTACTTCATCTATCGAGCTAAACAGAAATTGAGTCTCGAATTACGGATCCATCAGTCCAGCCATCCAGTCCCATGGGTTAGCCAACCGCCCAACCACTGTAGTGATGAGATCCAATTAGGAATTTGGTTAGGTTTTGTCTCGGGTACTAGGGAAAAGAGTTCCCAGGCCCCCTAGCCGGATGTTCATGCAAACATAAAACTAGTCACACCACTTACACACCCAATATGAAATTACCTTTTTCTCAGCATCAGCTATCTTTAAAATAATCCTTTACTGAAACCATTGTGTCACTGATCACAATCCTCAAAATCTTTGGTTGAATCCTTATTTCCAATCATTTCTTCATCGGTGTACTTATGACATCATTGGCACAACGAGAACGCTCACCACCTGTTCACACAAGGGCCTTTTCGATAGTTCCTAGCTCATAGTAACCGGCAATATATTCACATAACAAAATGGAATCTCCATGGAAGATCAGCAAGATCAACCAACAGATCCATATAAAAGAGTCATGGACTCATCCGTTGAGGACCAGCAAGGTCAATCAACCAGATCCATGCCCGGTTTCAGAAAACAACTCTTACTCCTTGATTCAATATCTTCCACAACGCACGTGTGGGTATCTTCCGTGACCCAGAGCCCGAGCACCGTATGGTCAGCACCCTCTAGGATCCTTCACAGGTCACCTGGCGCTTCACTCATAGGCCACTTCCTTGGTCCCTCAGCCACTGTACCGCAAGCTCACCATTTAAATCGAACCAAGGCTAGTCAAGACCTCGACCGACCATGCTACGCAAGACGTCCTCCGTTGACTCTCTGTCCAGCTGTTGCAACTTTATCAGTTATGTCTCCACGACCTTAATCACAAGACGGTCAAAATGCTTCCCCAGCATTCTTGACATAAAACAGTCATTTACAAACAGGTCACAAATATAATTTCTATAATGAACTCACGTCTTTCCACATTATTCCTCATCAATCCACATTACTTATTCCACATTCCATTCATATGTGTACTCATTGTTTTCCAATCACATCATTTTCCATCTCAACACCTTAGATTCATTCACATCACATATCATTTATTCATATCCCAATTCACATGTCATCACATCTCATCCATTCACTCATATCGACGTCACATCATTTCACATACACATTTGCATTCATTATTGTACATACACATCCACATCCATACATCCCCATTCACATTCATACATCCACAGTCACATCCACATCCACATCCACATCATCCATTCATCCATCTACATCAACCCACATCATTCACACATCAAACCACATCATCCATTCACATCCGATTCACATGCCGTCATTCATTCACGTCCCTTATCATTCATTCATATCACGATTCACATTCCTTCATATCCTATACCATTTATTCACATTCTAATTCACAGGACATCACATCCATTCATCCATTTTCATTTATCTGATTCATATCACTTCCATCCATCCATTTACATCTATCTGATTCCTATCACATCTATTTATAAAATGTAAGAGAATTATAATTTTTTGATATAAAGGTTCTTTATGCATCTAATTAGGCATAAAGACAACTTTAGTAAGAATAACACTTTTATGAAAATCCTTTTATGCATCTATTTAGGTATAAATTCAATTTAAAGGAAAATAACACTTTCGAATTAAAAATAAACCTTTTATGCATTTTACTATGCATAAATTCCAGAATAACACTTTCAAAATATTCTTTACGCATCTTTCCATGCATAAATCCAATTTAGTAGGAATTACACTTTTAGAATAAAAGAATTTCTCTTATGCATCTAATTTATGCATAAAATCCATTTATGAAAAAAACACTTTAAATATATAAAAAAATCTTTTATGCATATGTTTATGCATACAAATCATTTATGATGAAAATCTCTTAAATTATCTTTTATGCATATGTTTATGCATACAATCATTTATGATGAAAATCACTCTTTTAATATAAAAGAATTTCTTTTATGCATCCATTTATGCAAAAAAATCATTTATGATGAATATAACACTTTTTTATAATCAAATTAATAGTTTCAATATGCTTCCTTCTATGCATAGAATTTAATTCTAAAGAAAGTAACACTTTTTTAATAAAATATTTTTTTGTATGCATTTTTTTATACCTAGGATGAAAAATAACACTTTAAGATTACATATACGATGGGAATTACTCTTTTTGAATTAAAAAAAGTAAAACTTATTTTATACAATTGTAGAAAATTTTGCCATAACCTTCTTTGTATGGCTGACCATTTTTCAATTTTTAACTCTCTTAAATTAATTAGAATTTCACCAAGAGTATTTAAATCATTCTAATGTAAACATTTTCTACTTATTTAAGAGAAACATTTTGAAAAACTTGATTTTATCCATTAATAATTCATCTAGGATAAAGAATGGTTGGATTTACTAAAGAAGAGAGGGGAAATTATGCCTTTTTTCAATGAGGCATAACATCATATTCATTTTAGAGAAGACAAAAATCATAAAAACCATAAAATGAAATAGAAAAGAGAAGAATCTCCAACTTACAAGGAGAATTTGAGAGCTTTCCTTTGGCTTGATGGTTTGAGGGATCTACTCTTGTTTGAAACAAGAGTGGCCACCAATCTTTAAAAGAGGGAAAGGTAAAAAACTAATGAATTATGAGTAAATTCACATTTTTTGGCTCTTGGGAGAAGCAGGGTAACAGTGCAAAAAATACTATTAAGCTTCAACAAGGGGGGAGGCTTCTATTTATAGGAAAAAGTGAGCCTCTAACGAAGCAAACTAATTCTTGAATTTTTTAGATCAGTTTGGTCAATTTTTGACCATTTTTGGGTCAGTTTAGTCCACTTTTTGGATCTAGTTGAAACAGGAGAGTGGAGAGATAAAAATATCTCATTATTTGGGAGTTTAAAACTCTCCCACACATGTGAAATAGGTGCCTCCTTCATGAGGGGAATTCCCCCATACTGAGGTATCAAAAATGCATCATTTCTTCTAAATATCTCTCTTTTTTAGCTATTAACCTTGTCCTTAGTCAACTCTTCATCTTATGTGAGTATTTACTCATTTTTGGGGGATTTTCCTTTTATTCTTCCATTTATCTCCTCCCTACATTTGGTTGAATCTTATTGGTCCATAGGAACCTTAATTTAAAATTTCGAAAAAATCTTGACCCCTAGGATAAAGCCTCTTGAACAGATTATACTTGATTTCTAATGCACCTTCTGAAAATCTTTTTGAACTTCTATTTCAAGGGAGCTTATTTAAATATAAAGAGATATTTATCCATCCAAAAATATCCAAAATCTGAATAACCTCTCTCTGGAATATTTTCTCTCTCTAGGTAGAAGCAAGATCTTTATATTTCAGAAGAGGGATTTGACTACAGGGGAAGATACTGGATATCCTGAGAGGCTGGGGAGGAATCTTACATTCTACCCCACTTAAAAAATACGAGATGTCCTCATCTCACAGGTGGAGTATCATCTCTTTCATCTTCTTCTTCTTCTTCAATCACTTCCAGCGTTACTCCCTTGGAAGTGGACGGTCGATTTGCGAACAACTCTCTTTGACTTCCCCTATTCTAAGGTGGAGGTCTTGCATTACTTTGGATTGAAACCACAGGTTGGATAGAGAGTCTACCTCCTTTGGGATTTCCCTAATTTTGACAGATAGAACTTTGATTACTCTGGACGACGAAAGGGGCTGGAGTCTGGAATCTTGATCCCTGATTTTCTTGCTCTGAAAACGTTGATCCAAAAGGAGTTGGGCAATCCATGCTGTGATGTCCAGACCCTTGACAGTTATAACATTTCTATCTCTTGTTCAAGGGTGGAACTTCTGAAGTTGAAATCCAGGGGATTGAGTTTCAGGAAAAGGACATTTCTTCCATTTTGGAACTTCCCATATCCTGGGTTTGACCCTGATATCTCTTAGGCGGAGGAAGGTTGGAATCATTTTCTGGGAATAAAAACCTTTTGAAAGGTGATGGTGCTGGCTTTGGCGGGACTTTGACATCAAAGGCTTTGGCACAATCCTTCACCATCCGCCATGGAAACTGGCTTGGCATTCTTCACGAGGATATTCAAAGGTTCGTTCAGTCTCCGAATGAACCTATCCATCAGCTGTTCTTCATCCAGCGGAGGCGAGTATCTGAGGAGGAGGGCGAATACTTGGTGATATGCTTCAATAGTTCTACTCCCATGGGTTAACTCTAAGAATTCGTTCATCTTTGTTTCTAAAAAGCCGGAGGACAGAACCTCATCCTTAGGTAAATTTTGAGATCAGTCCAAGTTTGGGTATCTAGGTCGAGATGGTTTGTCTTGCAGTGGTTTCTCCATGCAACTCTAGCTGTCTCCATTATCTTTCAGCCTTGCAAGAGCCATTTTGCTCTTCTCATTGTACCCGATGACATCGAAGTATTCTTTCATTGATTCGATCCACTTCTCCACAGCCTCGCCCAAGTTTTCCCGTTCACTCTTGAAAGGTCTAGGCTACGAACAATGAAGAGTTTTATGAACATCTAGGTCAAGCTCTTCTTCATCGAACTGGGGGTTAACATTTCTACCACGACGACCTCGATCCATGTTCCTATCAATACAAAAATTCTTGTTAAGTCTCTTTATTTATGATTCAATCCGATTTTTGATTCAACTGATTCCAGGGTTCTCTAAATAGGTCGGCTCCCCACAGAATCAAGGGATAAAGATACTCATATAGAATCAAGGGATAAAGATACTCATATAGAATGCATTATCAATTAATAATTCATTCAGAATATCTCATTCATATCTTTAATACAATAATGGTCAATCAGACTAATTTTTTCCATCTGAACAGTCCTCCATGGGGATTTTAATTTTTTAGATTTATTTATTTATCATCGCTTAACTTGATCCATTGGACAAAAGTTAACAGTAGCAATCCGCCAGTACAATCCACTAATCTCATAGTGATTGGCTGAAGTCATTAATGTCATTCTAGTTAAGAACGTCATCATAGGGACTCGTCTCATTCATCCTCATTGCGGTTTTGCTCAGCTTATTACATTTCAACCAAATTTCAGGGATCATCATTTTTTGATCAGAATCCAAATCAACTCATCAGTTCTCAACCAAAATTTAAAAATCATATCAACCAAATTCGAGTTCATCATCTGGATAGCATTAATGCTTATAATTTCAAGTCTTAGATTTACTCGTATATACTGCTAGTAAAGAGCTGCAGTTATACCCTCGGTATATACGGGTAGTCATGGTTCTTGGAACTATAAGGTAAATACCATCATGTCTAGGCCTCAAGCAAGTCAGGGATTCCATACAATTGCGGTACTTCCATCTGAAGACCCAATTACCAATTTACGAATTTCAGTTTGAATATCAAATTGTATGAATTTTATCACACAATTACAACCTTTTAGTGCTTCTTGATAAATTTTTGACATATTTGGCTTCTCGGTTGATTCTCATTAGCCAAATAGCTCTGATACCAACTGTAAGATCCCTCTCCCCACCGTGCAACAAATTCAGTGGTGCTAGCAGCAGAAGTAGCACTTCTTGCGCGAGGCAAGGTCCCACACTCACGGCCTCGCCCACGGATATCCAGACAAGAGACTAATCCATCAGTTTTTCCAAAACCGAACCCAGAAAAACTTCCTTTGCCCGGAAAGCTCGGGCGATTTCACCAGGATAACTTTTCCCTAACGTAGTCAAAAACCTTAACTAACTGAGCTCATGTGACCGAACCCGTAAGTCCCATAGTCAGATCAGGGAAAAAGACTGTACTTGGATTATAGAGACCAACGCATTTTTCCTCATTGAGAGCCACAGCCGTTGATTCTTTTCCATAGAACAAATTTTGTCTGGAATTTACTTCATCTATCGAACTAAACAGAAATTAAGTCTCGATTTACGGATCCATCCAACCGCCTAACCACTGTAGTGATGGGATCCAATTAGGAATTTGGTTAGGTATTGTCCTGGGTACCAGGAACAGAGTTCCCAGGCCCCCTAGCCGGATGTTCATGCAAACATAAAACTAGTCACACCACTTACACACCCAATATGAAATGGCCTTTTTCTTAGCATCAGCTATCTTTAAAACAATCCTTTAATGAAACCATTGTGTCACTGATCACAATCCTCAAAATCTCTGGTTGAATCCTTATTTCCAATCATTCCTTCATCGGTGTACTTATGGCATCATTGGCAACCAAAAAGCTCACCACACTACAAGAGCTTGACGGCATACCGACGCTCAAATACCGATGCAAATGTCGAGCGTCGGTATGCCCGTCGTAATATTGGAGGATACAAGTTTGGCGGGGTAATTTTAAATTTTGGTTTACCGACGCTTATACCGACGCTCATACCGACGCTGATACCGACGCTCATACCGACGCCTATACCGATGCCCATACCGACGCCCGTAAGTTTTTCACAGCCGAGAGCCTATTTTCTGGTTTTTTCGCAGCGTTGCTCTGTTCGAAGGTTTTGTGTCCAAACTCCCTCTCTCCTTCACTTACCATCCTCCCTACACACCATACTCCCTCTCTCCTTCTCTCCTAACTCCCCCCTCCTCCCCCCCTATTTCTCCTACCCCTTATCTTCTCTTTCTTTCTATGGTTATGTTGATTTTCCCCTTTTTTTTTTGCTATGGTAATGTTGATTTGTGTTTTCTTGTTTTCTGTTTGTGTGTTTTTGCAGGAGGGCAAGTATTCTCTACACGCGTATCTTGTTTGAGGTAAGTGCCCTAAACTCTAGCTCTTTTTTGCTTCTCTCAATTTTCAATATGCCCCATTGTGGGAGTTGGGGTAGTATAGGCATGCCTTTATGCATGGGCATAGCCATGCCTAAGCTTGGCTATGCTTTTCCTTATGCATGGGCATAGTCAAGCGTAGGCCAAAGGCAAGTAAGGCCACACAAGGGTTTTGTGTTTAATCTCTATGCTAGCTCCCCCTCCCCTTCCCTTTCTCCTACCCCCTTATCTTCTCTTTCTTGTTGATTTTGCCCTTTTTTTTTACTATGCTAATGTTGATTTTGTGTTTTTTTGTTTTCTATTTTTGCATATTTTTGCAAGAGGGCAAGGGTATCTTGTTTGAGGTAAGTGCCTAAACTCTACCTCTCTTTTATGCTTCTCTCAATTTGAAAAATGCCCCATTGTGGGAGTTGGGTAGTATAGGTATAGTCATACCTTTATGCATGGGCATAGGCTAGTTTATAGTAATCGGCCATATATTCACATAACAAAATGAAATCTTCGTGGAAGATCAGCAAGATCAATCAACAGATCCATATAAAAGAGTCATGGACTCATCCGTTCCGAGGACCAGTAAGGTCAATCAACCAGATCCATGCTTGGTTTTAGAAAATAACTCTTACTCCTTGATTCAATATCTTCCACGACGCACGTGTGGGTATCTTCGGCGACCCAGAGCCCAAGCACCGTATGGTCAGCACCCTCTAGGATACTTTCAAAATAAAAATAAATCTTTTATGCATTTTACTATGCATAAATTCCATTTTAATGAGAATAACACTTTCAAAATAAAAATAAATCTTTTATGCATCTATCTATGCATAAAGTCAATTTCAATGAAAATAATACTTTCAAAATAATAAAAAAAATTTATGCATATTTCTATGCATAAAATCAAAATTGATCAAAATAACTCTTTTGAATTAAAAATAAAATTCTTTATGCATCTATTTATGGATAAAGTCAAAATTGATGAAAATAACTCTTTTGAAATAAAAATAGATTTCTTGCTTCTTTCTATGCATAAAATCAAATTTAATGAAAATAACTCTTTTGAATTAAAAATAAAATTCTTGATGCATCTATTTATGTATAAAGTCAAAATTGATGAAAATAACTTTTTTTGCAATAAAAATAGATTTCTTTATGCATAAAATCAAAATTGATGAATATAACTCTTTTGAGTTAAAAATAAAATTCTTTATGCATCTATTTATGCATAAACTCAAAATTGATAAAAATAACTCTTTTGAATTAAAAATAAATTTCTTTATGCATTTATTTATTCATAAAAATAAAATTGATAAAAATAACACTTTTGAAATAAAAATAGATTTCTTTATGCATCTTTCTATGCATAAAATCAAAATTGATGAAAATAACTCTTTTGAAATAAAAATAGATTTCTTTATGCATCTCTCTATGCATAAAATCAAAATTGGTGAGAATAATACTTTTGGATTAAAATAAATTATTTATGCATCTTTTCATGCATAAATACAATTTAGTAGGAATTACACTTTTAGAATAAAAGAATTTCTCTTATGCATCTAATTTATGTATAAAATCCATTTATGAAAATAACACTTTTAATATATTAAAAAAATCTTTTATGCATATGTTTATGCATACAAATCATTTATGAGTAAAATCACTCTTTTAATATAAAAGAATTTCTTTTATGCATCCATTTATGCATAAAATCATTTATGATAAAATCACACTTTTAATATAAAAATTATCTTTTATGCATATGTTTATGCATACAATCATTTATAATGAAAATCACTCTTTTAATATAAAAGAATTTCTTTTATGCATAAAAATCATTTATGATAAATATAACACTTTTATAATCATTTATAATAAATATACCACTTTTATAATCAAATTTACAATTTCAATATGCTTCCTTCTATGCAAAGAATTTAATTCTAAATAAAGTAACCCTTTTTAATAAAATATTTTTAGTATGCATTTTTCTATACCTAGGATGAAAAATAACACTTTAAGAATACATATACGATGGGAATTACTCTTTTTGAATTAAAAAAAGTAAAACTTATTTTACACAATTTTAGAAAATTTTACCATAACCTCCTTTATATGGCTGACCATTTTTCAATTTTTAACTCTCTAAAATTAATTAGAGTTTCACCAAGAGTATTTAAATCATTTTAATGTGAACATTTTCTACTTATTTAAGAGAAACATTATGAAAAACTTGATTTTATCCATTAATCATTCATCTAGGATAAAGAATGGTTGGATTTAACAAGGAGAATTTGAGAGCTTTCCTTTGGCTTGATGGTTTGAGGGATCTACTCTTGTTTGAAACAAGAGTGGCCACCAATCTTTAGAAGAGGGAAAAGTAAAAAACTAATGAATTATGAGTAAATTCACAGTTTTTGGCTCTTGGGAGAAGCAGGGTAACAGTGCAAAAAAAACTATTAAGATTCAACAAAGGGGGAGGCTTCTATTTATTGGAAAAAGTGAGCCTCTAATCAAGAAAACTGATTCTAGAATTTTCCAGATCAGTTTGGTCAATTTTTGACCATTTTTGGGTCAGTTTAGTTCACTTTTTGGATCTAGTTGAAACAGGAGAGAGGAGAGATAAAAATATCTCATTATTTGGGAGTTTAAAACTCTCCCACACTTGTGAAATAGGCGCCTCCTTCATGAGGGGAACTCCCCCATATACTAAGGTGTCAAAAATGCATCATTTCTTTTAAATATCTCTCTTTTTTAACTATTAACCTTGTCCTTAGTCAATTCTTGATCTTATGTGATTATTTACTCATTTTTGGGAGATTTTCCTTTTATTCTTCCATTTATCTCCTCCCTACATTTGGATGAATCTTATTGGTCCATAGGAACCTTAATTTAAAATTTCGAAAAAATCTTGACCCCTAGGATAAGGCCTCTTGAACAGATTATACTTGAAAATCTTTTTCTACTTCTGTTTCGAGGGAACTTATTTAAATACAAAGAGATATTTTTCCATCTAAAAATATCCAAAATCTAAATAATCTCTCTCTAAAACATTTTCTCTCTCTAGACCAAAACCGGTAGAAACAAGATCTTTTATATTTCAGAAGAGAGATTTGACTATAGGGGAAGATACTGGACATCCTGAGAGGCTAGGGAGGAATCTTACATTCTACTCCACTTAAAAAATGCGAGATGTCCTCATCTCGGAGGTGGAGTATGATCTCTTTCATCATCTTCTTCTTCTTCTTCAATCACTTCCAGCGTTACTGCCTTGGAAGTGGACGGTGGATTTGGGAACAACTCTCTTTGACTTCCCCTATTATAAGGTGGAGGTCTTGCATTACTTTGGATTGAAACTGCAAGTTGGATAGAGGATCTACCTCTGGGATTTTCTTGATTTTGGCAGATAGAACTTTGATTACTCTCGACGGAAGGGGCTGGAGTCTGGAATCTTGATCACTGATTTTCCTGCTATGAAAACGTTGATCCAAAAGGAGTTGGGCAATCCATGCTACGATGTCCACACCCTTGAGGGTTATAGCATTTCACTCTCTTGTTCAAGGTGGAGCTTCTGAAGATGAAATTCCATTTTAATGAGAATAACACTTTCAAAATAAAAATAAATCTTTTATGCATCTATCTATGCATAAAGTCTATTTTAATGAAATAATACTTTCAAAATAAAAATTAATATTTTATGCATCTTTCTATGCATAAAATCAAAATTGATGAAAATAACTCTTTTAAATTAAAAATCAAATTCTTTATGCATCTATTTATGCATAAAGTCAAAATTGATAAAAATAACTCTTTTGAAATAAAAATAGATTTCTTTATGCATCTTTCTATTGTTGGAATATGTTGGAATTTATGATCAATGTCATGGTCTAAGGTTAAAGCACACAATAAAATGTAAAAGGACCATGTAATGAGAAGAGAATCTAGGTGAATGTAAGGGTCAAACCCCACTTGAAGTAGGCGAGTTTCAGAAGATTCCATGGAGGCTATATTCTAGGGAGCCATGTGGGGGGAGATGGCCTTGGATGCTCTTGATAAGATGTAAGCAATGATGTCATTCAAGCATGTACACTTTGGCTATAAAATGGTGGCCCTCTTAATGAGAAAAACACGAATTTATATGCTATGTGATGCTCCTTATTGTGCTGTCATTATGCTCTCTTAATCTTTGATTAAGTGCTAATTAATTACTCTTTTGTTCATGTGACCACCATGTCTTATCTTGAACCTCCATAGCTCTTTCATCACTCCATGCTCTCATTAAGCTTGCATTATCACTTATTATACTTTTCCCAACATGGTATCAGAGCCATGATTATCCCTAGGCATAGTAATTAACCACATTGATTAGTTTTTCATTTTTTCAAGCTTTCCATTAAAGCTTCACTGCACCCCCTGCTGGTTTTTTGCTTCATGTGAGCTCTATACTCCACCAAATCTCAAGCTTTTTGATTCAAAAGAGAGCTAACAGCCGGCGCATTCTACACCTAGCTCCATTTGAGCTCCCACGAAGTACACGCAGCGAATTTCGCTCTGCAGCAGCCCGCCTCTGCGCTACGAAATTCAACAAATTGGAGCTGTACAAAGAATGGTTTGCTAATTCCTTTTGTGAGCATAACATTGATGCTATGAAGCTCCCACGTATTGATTTTCATGAGCAATGGTCCACTGTAGCTGCTGTTTGAACTAATTTATCAGTGACAGTACATGCTGTGTTGCAGAGCAGATTTACAGAGATTGAAGCAACATCTTGGCATGTTTGAGTGCTGAGCTTAGAGCCAATACCTTGGTTCTCACTTGGTTTAAAGCATTTTATGTTTCTCATTTGGGAAGAGCCTCATTCAATTGCTCAAAGCTCACTCTATTTTTGGGGGCAGTTTTTTCCTCTTTAATTAATCATCTCCACTAATCATCATATAATTATCTATTGAGATGACATTCTAATATGCATATTGAGTTGAATATCTCTTTGTAGTCATGCATTCGGATGCTGAATCATCTAATGAAGATTATATCAAAAAATCATTGAAACCCAAAAGCAAAACTAGAAAACCTAGGATCAAGTCTAGGCCCCGTTATTATCACTATGCAAAGGCTTATGGGTTTGGGGAATTCTTGAGTAATTTCGTGCATCTATATGGTGAAGGGGGATTCTAGCTTTTAATCTATTGCATTGTTCAATTCCAATCATGGAGTCAACTTACATATCATCCTCTTTCATCAAGAAATTCAACGGTCATGACTTCCACACTTGGCAAGTCAAAATGAGATTTTTACTAATGAAAGAAGGAGTTTGGGGCATAGTCAATGGTACTATACCTAAACCTGCCACACGAGAAGGAGAAATCTCTTGGCAAACCAAGGATGAGAAAGCATTAGCTCTCATTGCCCTTGGAGTTGAAGATAGTTATATACATTACATTGGTAATGGAACATCTTCACAAATTGCTTGGAATTCACTGGATAAATCTTTTGGTGCTCAAGGCCTCCACAGCAAAATCAGTCTCAAAGTAGACTTTTACAGTCTAGAGTACAAGATTGATGAGACACTTGCATCTCACATCAACACCATGAAGAGCTTGATGGCCCAGCTCGAAGCCATCAATGAACCAGTCAAGGAGAGTGATGCCATAGCCATCCTCCTAAAGTCAATGCCATCCGAGTATGATACACTCATGCCGACCTTAAAGTACATGCAGGATCCCACTTTGGAGGGAATAGAGAGTGTTCTCTTGGAAGTAGAGAAGAAGCTGAAAGGTAGAGCCATTGATCTTGTCTCAAACCAGGCATACCTTGTTCAAAAGCAAACCGGCAAATCACTCCAATGTACACATTGTGGAAGGACAGGACATCTTGCCAAGAATTGCTACCACAAAGACAAGCCAAAGCGAATATGCACCAAATGTGGAAAGCCAGGTCACCTCGCCGACAAATGTTACACCAACCAGGCAAATATGGCAAGCATTTCGAATGATTCTGAAGAAGCAATTCAAGCATGCAACAATGTTACTACCTCCTTTGATGCAGAGGTAGATGCAGAATGGGCTTTCTAAAGCCAACAATGTTTATGCCCTCTCTTACCCAAATGTTTATGTATGGACACCTCTAACCACCGATGATGTAGGTTATGTGTTGTTATGATGCCCACAATATCTCTCAGTAGGCCATGTAGCCCTCAAGGGGGGATTGATGGGGAGTTGGGTCTCCATGACCAACAAATGATGACAGATGATGATGATGCCCATGGATATGATGATGATGATGCTATGATGATGATGGGGTATGGGAGAGGAATGTTTTCATGTCATGTCATTTTCTTTTTGCAATGTAGAAGCTATGCTCCCTATGAGCGATGCTAATTTCTTTTATGTACTGTAGAGCTATACTCCTTATGAGTTAAGCTTTTTCTTTCATGTAATGTTTGGATCAAGGGAGGGCAATATACCATGCCATGATCAAGGGAGGGTGTTGGAATATGTTGGAATTTATGATCAATGTCATGGTCTAAGGTTAAAGCACACAATAAAATGTAAAAGCACCATGTAATGAGAAGAGAATCCAGGTGAATGTAAGGGTCAAACCCCACTTGAAGTAGGTGAGTTTCAGAAGATTCCATGGAGGCTATATTCTAGGGAGCCATGTGGGGGGAGATGGCCTTGGATGCTCTTGATAAGATGTAAGCAATGATGTCATTCAAGCATGTACACTTTGGCTATAAAATGGTGGCCCTCCTAATGAGAAAAACACGAATTTATATGCTATGTGATGCTCCTTATTGTGCTGTCATTATGCTCTCTTAATCTTTGATTAAGTGCTAATTAATTACTCTTTTGTTCATGTGACCACCATGTCTTATCTTGAACCTCCATAGCTCTTTCATCACTCCATGCTCTCATTAAGCTTGCATTATCACTTATTATACTTTTCCCAACATCTATGCATAAAATCAAAATTGATGAAAATAACTCTTTTGAATTAAAAAATAAATTCTTTATGCATCTATTTATGCATGAAGTCAAAATTGATGAAAATAACTCTTTTGAAATAAAAATAGATTTTTTTATGCATCTTTCTATGCATAAAATAAAAATTGATGAAAATAACTCCTTTGAATTAAAAATAAAATTCTTTATGCATCTATTTATGCATAAAGTCAAAATTGATGAAAATAACTCTTTTGAATTAAAAGTAAAATTGTTTATGAATTTATTTATGCATAAAAATAAAATTGATGAAAATAACTCTTTTGAAATAAAAATAGATTTCTTTATGCATCTTTCTATGCATAAAATCAAAATTGATAAAAATAACTCTTTTGAAATAAAAATAGATTTCTTTATACATCTTTCTATGCATAGAATCAAAATTGGTGAGAATAATACTTTTGGATTAAAATAAACTCTTCATGCATTTTTCCATGCATAAGTCCAATTTAGTAGGATTTACACTTTTAGAATAAAAGAATTTCTCTTATGCATCTAATTTATGCATAAAATCCATTTATGAAAATAACACTTTTAATATATAAAAAAATCTTTTATGCATACAAATCATTTATGATGAAAATCACTCTTTTAATATAAAAGAATTTCTTTTATGCATCCATTTATGCATAAAATCATTTATGATAAAAATCGACGGTCGATTTGGGAACAACTCTCTTTGGCTTCCCCTATTCTAAGGTGGAGGTCTTGCATTACTTTGTATTGAAACTCTAGGTTGGATAGAGGGTCTACCTCTGGGATTTCCCTAGTTTTGGCAGATAGAACTTTGATTACTTTGGATGGAAGGGGCTGGAGTCTGGAATCTTGATCCCTGATTTTCCTGCCCTGAAAACGTTGATCCAAATGGAGTTGGGCAATCCATGCTGCGATGTCCAGACCCTTGACAGTTATAGCATTTCACTCTCTTGTTCAAGGGTGGAACTTCTGAAGAGGAAATTCCCTTTTAACGAGAATAACACTTTCAAAATAAAAATAAATCTTTTATGCATCTATCTATGCATAAAGTCAATTTCAAAGAAAAAATTACTTTCAAAATAAAAATAAATATTTTATGCATCTATTTATGCATAAAGTCAAAATTGATGAAAATAACTCTTTTGAATTAAAAATAAAAATCTTTATGCATCTATTTATGCATAAAGTCAAAATTGATGAAAATAACTCTTTTGAAATAAAAATAGATTTCTTTATGCATCTTTCTATGCATAAAATCAAAATTGATGAAAATAAGCTTTTTGAATTTTAAAAAAATTCTTTATGCATCTATTTATGCATAAAGTCAAAATTGATGAAAATAACTCTTTTGAATTAAAAGTAAAATTATTTATGCATTTATTAAGCTTCAACAAAGGGGGAGGCTTCTATTTATAAGAAAAAGTGAGCCTCCAACCAAGCAAACTGATTCTAGAATTTTCCAGATCACTTTGGTCAATTTTGACCATTTTTGGATCAGTTTAGTCCACTTTTTTGATCTAGTTGAAACAGGAGAGAGGAGAGATAAAAATATCTCATTATTTGGGAGTTTAAAACTCTCCCACACATGTGAAATAGGCGTCTCCTTCATGAGGGGAATTCGCCCATACTAAGGTGTCAAAGATGCATCATTTCTTCTACATATCTCTCTTTTTTAACTATTAACCTTGTCCTTAGTCAACTCTTCATCTTATGTGAGTATTTACTCATTTTTAGGAGATTTTTCTTTTATTCTTCCATTTATCTCCTCCCTACATTTGGATGAATCTTATTGGTCCATAGGAACCTTAATTTAAAATTTTGAAAAAATCTTGACCCCTAGGATAAGGCCTCTTGAGCAGGTTATACTTGATTTCTAATGCACCTTCTGGAAATCTTTTTGAACTTCTGTTTTAGGGAAACTTATTTAAATACAAAGAGATATTTTTTAATCCAAAATAATCTCTCTCTAGAATATTTTCTCTCTCTAGGCCAAAACAGGTAGAAACAAGCTCTTTTATATTTCATAAGAGGGATTTGACTACAGGGGAAGATATTGGACATCCTGAGAGGCTGGGGAGGAATCTTACATTCTACCCTACTTAAAAAATGCGAGATGTCCTCATCTCGCAGGTAAAGTATGATCTCTTTTAATCTTCTTCTTCATCTTCAATCACTTCCAGCGTTACTGCCTTGGAAGTGGACGGTCGATTTGGGAACAACTCTCTTTGACTTCCCCTATTCTAAGGTGGAGGTCTTGCATTACTTTGGATTGAAACTGCAAGTTGGATAGAGGGTCTACCTCTGGGATTTCCCTAATTTTGGCAGATGGAACTTTGATTACTCTGGACGGAAGGGGCTGGAGTCTGGAATCTTGATCCCTCATTTTCCTGCCGTGAAAACGTTGATCCAAAAGGAGTTGGGCAATCCATGCTGAGATGTCTAGACCCTTGATAGTTATAGCATTTCACTCTCTTGTTCAAGGGTGGAACTTCTAAAGATGAAATTTCATTTTAATGAGAATAACACTTTCAAAATAAAAATAAATCTTTTATGCATCTATCTATGCATAAAGTAAATTTCAAAGAAAAATTTACTTTCAAAATAAAAATAAATATTTTATGCATCTTTCTATGCATAAAATCAAAATTGATGAAAATAACTCTTTTGAATCAAAAAAAAATTCTTTATGCATCTATTTATGCATAAAGTCAAAATTGACGACAATAACTCTTTTGAAATAAAAATAGATTTCTTTATGCATCTTTCTATGCATAAAATCAAAATTGATGAAAATAACCTTTTTGAATTCAAAATAAAATTCTTTATGCATCTATTTATGCATAAAGTCAAAATTGATGAAAATAACTCTTTTGAATTTAAAGTAAAATTCTTTCTGCATTTATTTATGCATAAAAATAGAATTGATGAAAATAACTCTTTTGAAATAAAAATAGATTTCTTTATGCATCTTTATATGCATAAAATCAAAATTGGTGAGAATAATACTTTTGGATTAAATAAATTCTTTATGCAGCTTTCCATGCATAAATCCAATTTAGTAGGAATTACACTTTTAGAATAAAAGAATTTCTCTTATGCATCTAATTTATGCATAAAATCCATTTATGAAAATAACACTTTTAATATATAAAAAAATCTTTTATGCATATGTTTATGCATACAAATCATTTATGATGAAAATCACTCTTTTAATATAAAAGAATTTCTTTTATGCATCCATTTATGCATAAAATCATTTATGATAAAAATCACACTTTTAATATAAAAATTATCTTTTATGCATACAATCATTTATGATGAAAATCACTCTTTTAATATGAAAGAATTTCTTTTATGCATCCATTTATGCATAAAAATCATTTATGATGAATATAACACTTTTATAATCAAATTAACAATTTCAATATGCTTCCTTCTATTCATAGAATTTAATTCTAAAGAAAGTAACACTTTTTTAATAAAATATTTGTAGTATGCATTTTTTAAATACCTAGG
Organism: Cibotium barometz; assembly: GCF_041138505.1. Lineage (NCBI taxonomy): Eukaryota > Viridiplantae > Streptophyta > Polypodiopsida > Cyatheales > Cibotiaceae > Cibotium > Cibotium barometz. Next base: position 30,934,072 of record NC_141067.1, read on the forward strand.
ATGAAAAATAACACTTTAAGAATACATATATGATGGGAATTACTCTTTTTGAATTAAAGAAAGTAAAACTTATTTTACACAATTTTAGAAAATTTTGCCATAACCGCCTTTGTATGGCTGACCATTTTTCAATATCTAACTCTCTAAAATTAATTAGAATTTCACCAAGAGTATTTAAATCATTCTAATGTAAATATTTTCTACTTATTTAAGAGAAACATTTTGAAAAACTTGATTTTATCCATTAATCATTCATCTAGGATAAAGAATGGTTGGATTTACAAAAGAAGAGAGGGGAATGCCTTTTTTCAATGAGGCATAACATCATATTCATTTTAGAGAAGACAAAAATCATAAAATGAAATAGAAAAGAGAAGAATCTCCAACTTACAACAAGGAGGAGAATTTGAGAGCTTTCCTTTGGCTTTATGGTTTGAGGGATCTACTCTTGTTTGAAACAAGAGTGGCCACCAATCTTTAGAAGAGGGAAAGGTCAAAAACTAATGAATTATGAGTAAATTCACAGTTTTTGGCTCTTGGGAGAAGCAGGGTAACAGTGCAAAAAACACTATTAAGCTTCAACAAAGGGGGAGGCTTCTATTTATAGGAAAAAGTGAGCCTCTAACCAAGTAAACTGATTCTAGAATTTTCTAGATCAGTTTGGTCAATTTTTGACCATTTTGGGTCAATTTAGTCCACTTTTTAGATCTAGTTGAAACAAGAGAGAGGAGAGATAAAAATATCTCATTATTTGGGAGTTTAAAACTCTTCCACACATGTGAAATAGGCGTCTCCTTCACGAGGGAAATTCTCCCATACTGAGGTGTCAAAAATGAATCATTTCTTCTAAATATCTCTCTTTTTTAACTATTAAGCTCGTCCTTAGTCAACTCTTCATCTTTCTTCTAAATATCTCTCTTTTTTAATTATTAACCTTGTCCTTAGTCAACTCTTCATCTTATGTGAGTATTTACTCAATTTTGGAGGATTTTCCTTTTATTCTTCCATTTATCTCCTTCCTACATTTGGATGAAACTTATTGGTCCATAGGAACCTTAATTTAGAATTTCGAAAAAATCTTGACCCCTAGGATAAGGCCTCTTGACCCCTAGGATAAGGCCTCTTGAACAGATTATACTTGATTTCTAATGCACCTTCTGAAAATCTTTTTAAACTTCTATTTCGGGGGAACTTATTGAAATATAAAGAGATATTTTTCCATCCAAAAATATCCAAAATCTGAATAATCTCTCTCTAGAATATTTTCTCTCTCTAGGTCAAAACAGGTAGAAACAAGATCTTTTATATTTCAGAAGAGGGATTTGACTACAGGGGAAGATACTGGATATCCTGAGAGGCTGGGGAGGAATCTTACACAACTTCAATTTGACTCAATTTGGACAAGATTTGGACCAGTTTGGCTCCCTTTTTGATCCAATTTGGTCTAGGAGAGAGGAGAGAAAAATATCCCATTTTTTTGATTAAAAAACTTAAGTAATCATGAAGAAAAAGGTGCCTCCTTGATGTGGCATTCCCTCCTTATTGAGGTGTCAAAGATGCATCATTTCCTCTAAATATTTCATTTTTTTACTAATATCTCACTAATAAACCTTGTACTCGGTGAACTCTTCATCTTATTTGACCATTTTCTCATTTTTGGGTATTTTCTTTTATTCTTTGGATTTATCTCATCCCAACACTTGGATTAATCCTATTGGCCCATAAGAACCTTAATTGATCATAATCCAAAAATTTTTAAAAATCTAGACCCTTAGGCTAAGGTCTTTAATACATATTTTTAATTGATTCCTACTGCACATTAGAGAATTTATTTTGAATTTTTGTTTCAAGAAATTATATTTTAGACATTAGGAAAATTTTTATATCCAAAAATATCTCAATATTGAATGATCTCTCTCTAGAATTTTTCTTCTCTCTAGGCAAAAACAAGGAAAAACAATATTTTCTTGCATTCAGAAATAGGAAATGACTACAGGGGATTGAGGTAAAAAGCTTATTCATTATTCAGGTTGAGGAGGAATCTTATAGGTAGCTAGCTATTAGGAGAAATGTGGACTCAATTTTGGGCCGTTTAGTTTTAGAGAGAGAGTGGCAATCAACCAATGAGGAAGAGGCTTCCGTAATGGAGAAATTCGGCATTTTAAAGCAAAAATTCAAGTAAATAGAGTAAAATTATGCTAAAAATGCATCTTACAATAACATTTTCTCAACTTAAAATAATAATAAAATAAGACTACCAAATCTTTGCACGTAAGCTAAAAGATAGTGGGAGTTAATGATAGAGAATGGTAGATAATGATAGAGAATCTCTAAGTTTCCCCCCAAAACTAGCTCTGATCTTCTTCATTCTCCAACATAGTCATTCTTTCTTTTTCTAAGTCTCCTCCAAATTAAGCTCTCATCTTCTTCTTCCGTGTGTCTTTTGCTACACAAAATGGTAAACTGTATAGAAAGCCTCGTACTAGCATTTCAGCTATTACTGTATTCAATAGTTATAATACGGATGATGGAACATGGATACCATCTACAATTATAATTGGGAGTTGGGTACTTTTATAGATAAGGAAGAGGAAGAGGAGAAATGCTAATGAATTTGTGGAGCCATTCAAGGGACAATTTAAAGTGTTCAAGGTATGTGAATCTAGCAAGCGTGTGACAAAGGTACTAATACAACATGTTTTTCAGCATGTAGACTTGAGGTTGAAAAAATCTCCTCTGGTCTTCCACGATATCATCCCAACTGTGAGTAGTATCTCAGTTAAAGCTTCTTTTGTTTTAAAAGTATTTAATTGTTGTTATTATGCAGTTTTTTATCCATTCAATCATGTCTCCTTATTGTTTTAAAAGTGCCTAATTGTTGTTTTAAAAATGTCTAATATTTTAGTTTTATGCAGATATTATCCATCCATTAGGATAGACACGCAACGAGTGGAGAGTATAAGTGGGATTTTTGATGCTTTCCATGGCAGATGTAGGAGAACAAATTTACAAATGAAGAACTTAAACAGATCTTGCAGACCACGGCATATTTTTCTATGATATGTAGTGTTTTGAATCAAGCACGTCTTCTGGATGGGGTTGTTTGACTCCATTAGCCCTCCCATTATTTGGAAGCAAAGATTGGCCATTGCCAACTTCACAAACTAGTGAAAGTTATAGGATCAGGTTGTATCACGACATACAAAAAAAATTCTCTTACAAAACAATGTCAAGGTCTCTTACAAAATTAATGTTAATGTTACAAATGACTTTGGGGCACGAAAGCGACGCCCGTGATTGAGAACTTGACTGTGCTTGGGAGTGAGGGCGACCTTCGAGTTTGCTCCTCTTGTAGTCTTTTCATTTCTTCCCACAATGTTTCTTCTGTTTCCCTCTCTGCCTGCATCTCGACCTGCCTCCTCGATTCCACCCATTCATTCACCTCAGCTTGGAGCCTCTCATACTCATTGAGGGCAGCCACATGTTCTTCAAATTGTCTTTGCCCCTCCTCCTTAAACGAAATTTATGCATAAATAAATACGTAAAGAAATCTTATATCAAATATAATAATTCTCTTGTATTCTATAAATAGATATGGGAAATGATAAGATGTGATAAGATACATATGAGATGAGTTAGGATGTGATAAGATGAGTTAAGATGTGATAAGATGTGTATGGGATGAGTTAGGATGTGATAAGATGAGTTAAGATGTGATAAGATGTGATAAGATGTGTATGGGATGAGGTAAGAAGTGTATGTGATGGGATAAGATGTATATGGGTTGTGATAGGGCGAGAATGGATGTAATGTAAAAGAATAGATGTGAAGGCGTATGTGGATGCATGGATATGAATGTGGATGTGTATGTATGGATGTATGCATATAGATGTGGATGTATGAATGTGGATGTGGATGTATGGATGTGAATGTGGATGTGGATGTGGATGTATGGATATGAATGTGGATGGATATGTATGGATGTATGAATGTGGATGTGGATGCATGGATGTGTATGTATGAATGTGCATATAGATGTGGATGTATGAAAATGGATGAGTATATATAGATGTATGCATGTAGATGTGGATGTGGATATATGGATGTGAATGTGCATGTAGATGTGGATATAGGAAAGAGGATGTATGAATGTGCATGTAGATGTGGATGTATGAAAATGGATGAGTATGTATGGATGTATGCATGTAGATGTGGATGTATGAATGTGGATGTGGATGTATGAATGTGGATGTGGATGTGAATGTGGATGTGTATGTATGGATGTATGCATGTAGATGTGGACATATGGATGTGAATGTGAATGTGGATGTGGATGTATACATGGAGATGTGGATGTATGCATGTAGATATAGATGTATGGATGTGAATGAGAATGTAGATATGGATGTATACATGGAGATGTGGATGTATGCATGTAAATGTAGATGTATGGATGTGAATGTGAATGTGGATGTGGATGTATACATGGAGATGTGGACGTATGCATGTAGATATAGATGTATAGATGTAAATGAGAATGTAGATATGGATGTATACATGGAGATGTGGATGTATGCATGTAAATGTAGATGTATGGATGTGATTGTGAATGTGGATGTGGATGTATACATGGAATTGTGGATGTATGCATGTAGATGTAGATGTATGGATGTGAATGAGAATGTAGATGTGGATGTATACCTGGAGATGTGGATGTATGCATGTAGATGTAGATGTATGGATGTGAATGAGAATGTGGATGTGGATGTATACATGGAGATGTGGATGTATGCATGTAGATGTAGATGTATGGATATGAATGTGAATGTGGATGTGGATGTATACATGGAGATGTGGATGTATGTATGTAGATGTAGATGTATGGATGTGAATGAGAATGTGGATGTGGATGTATACATGCGGATATGGGATTGGATGTATGATGTGATGTACGAATAGGGATGTGTATGTAGAATAATGAATGTGAATGTGTATGTGAATTAATGTGTCGTCGATATGAGGGAATGAACAAGAATGAGTACACATTGAATGGAATGTGGAATAAGTAATGTGGACTGAGGAAGGATAATGTGGAAAGACGAGAGTTCGATATAGAAACTATATTTTGTGACTGTCTGTAAATGACTGTTTTATGTCAAGAATGCTGGGGAAGCATTTTGATCGTCTTATGGATTAAGGTCATGGAGACCTAACTGATAAAGTTGCAACTGCTGATGACGGAGAGTCAATGGAGGACGTCTCGCGTAGCAAGGTCGGCCGAGGTCTTGACCAGCCTCGGTTCGATTTAAATGGTGAGCTTCTAGTATAGTGGATGAGGGACAAAAAAAGCGGCCTATGAGTGAAGCGCTAGGTCACCTGCGAAGGATCCTAGAGGGTGCTGACCATACGGTGCTCGGGCTCTGGGTCGTGGAAGATATTGGAACAAGGAATAAGAGTTGTTTTCTGAAACCGGGCATGGATCTGGTTGATTGACCTTGCTAGTCCTCAACGGATGAGTCCATGGCATGGAAAAGGTCCCTGAGTGAATAGGTGGTGAGCGTTCTGGTTGCCAATGATGCCATAAGTACACCGATGAATGAATGACTAGAAATAAGGATTCAACCAGAGAATTTCAGGATTGTCATCAGTGACATAATGGTTTTATTAAAGGATTGTTTTAAAGCTAGTTGATGGTGAGAAAAAGGCAATTTCATATTGGGTGTGTAAGTGGTGTGACTAGTTTTATGTTTGCATGAACTTCCAGCTAGGGGGCCTTGGAACTCTTTTCCTTGGTACCCGGGACAAAACCTAACCAAATTCCAAATTGGATCCCATCACTATAGTGATTGGGCGGTTGGCTAACCCATGGGATCGGATGGGGTTAGGCTGGACTGATGGATCTGTAAACTGAGACTCAATCTCTGTTATTACGATAGATGAAGTAAATCCCAGATAGTAATTGTTCTATGGATAGGAATGTACGGCTGTGTCTCTTAATGGGGAAAAAAGCGTTGATCCCAATGATCCAAGTGCAAGTTTTTTCCTTGATCTGACCGAGTACCTTTATAGGTGTAGTCGGATCAGTTTGATCAGTAATGGTCTTGACTACGTTAGAGTAAAAAGTTATCTTGGTGGAATCGTCTGTGCTTTCCGGATAAAGGAAGTTTTAACTGAGAAACCAAAAATGTCAAAAAAGTTTCAAGAAGCACAAAGGTTGTAAATGTGTGAGATAATTCATACAATTTGATATTCAAACTGAAAATTCGTAAATTAGTAATTGGGTCTTCAGATGGGAGTATCGCAATTCTATGGAACCGTGACTTGCTTGAGGCCTAGACATGATGGTATTTACCTTATAGTTCCAAGTATCATGACTACCCGTATATACCGAGGGTATATTTGCAGCTCTTTACAGGCAATATATACGAGTAAATCTAAGACTTGAAATTATAAGCATTAATGCTATCTAGATGATGAATTCGAATGTGGTTGATATGATTTTTAATTCTGTTTGAGAACTGATGAGTTGATTTGGATTCTGATTGAAAAATGATGATCCCTGAAATTTGGTTGCAATGTAATAAGCTGAACGAATCCTCAATGAGGATGAATGGGATGAGTCCCTGTGATGATATTCATAACTGGAATGATGATAATGATTTCAGCAAATCACTATGAGATTAATGGATTGTGCTGTCAAATTGCTGCTGTTAACACTTGACTCCTTAGATCAAGTTAAGGGATGACAATTTGAGAACTTGCTTGACTGAAATTTCCGTGGAGGAATGTTCAGAAAGAAACAGAAATTCAAAAAGAACTTTCCAATGTGCAATTGGGATTAATTGGAAATGGGTATAAAGGACCTTAGCCTAAGGGTCTAGATTTTCAGAAATTTTTGGATTATGGTCCAATTAAGGTTCCTACGGGCCAAGAAGATCAATCCATGTGTGGGGAGGAGATAAATCCAATTTTGTAAAAGATGATACCCAAAACCAAAAATGAGTAAATGCTCACATAAGATGAAGAGTTGACTATGTACAAGGTTTATTAGTAAGAAACTATGAGTAATATCAAAAATATGAGATATTTTAGGTATCCAAAAATGAGTAAATGCTCACATAAGATGAAGAGGTTAAAATGTACAAGGTTTATTAGTAAAAAACTATGAGTATTACTAAAAAATGAGATATTTTGGGTATAATGATTCCATTTTGACACATATTTATGGAAGGGGAGTCCATTAAAGGAGGTGCATATTTCACATGCTTGAATGATTTTAAACTCATAAAAATTGAGATATTTCATCTCTCCTCTCTCCTAATTCAAGTCTAGTTACAAAAAGTTAGCTCAACTGACCTAAAAATGGTCAAAAATTGACCAAACTGAGTTGAAAAATTCTAGAATCAGTTTGTTTGGTTAGGATCTCACTTTTTCCTATAAATAGAGGCCTTCCCCTTTGTTGAAACTCAATAGTGTTTATGCACTGTTACTCTACTCCACCCAAGCCAAGAACTGTGAATTCATTAATAATTCACTAGTTCTTGACATTTCCCTCTTCCAAAGATTGGTGGTCACTCTTGTTCAAACAAGAGTTGAACCCTCAAACCATCAAGCCAAAGGAAAGCTATCAAGGTCTTTAGTAACTTGGTGATTCTCTTTTTTCATTATTTTATGGTTTAAATGGTTTAAATGGTTTTTATGCTTTATGTCTTCTCTAAAAATGTTATGCCTCATTACAGAAAGGCATTCCCCTGTCTTCTCTAACAAAACCAACCATTCTCTATCCTATGTGAATGGTTAATTGATTAATTTCCGGTACGGTGGATGAGGGACCAAGGAAGGGGCCTATGAGTGAAGTGCTAGGTCACCTGCGAAGGATCCTAGAGGGTGTTGACCATACGGTGCTCAGGCTCTGGGTCGCCGAAGATACCCACACGTGCGTCGTGAAAGATAATGAAATAAAGAATAAGAATTGTTTTCTGAAACCGGGCATGGATCTGGTTGATTGACCTTGCTGGTCCTCAACAACGGATGAGTCCATGGCTCTTTTATATGGATCTGTGGGTTGATCTTGCTGATCTTCCACGGAGATTCCATTCTATTATATGAATATATTACCGGTTACTATGAGCTAGGAACTATGGAAAAAGGCCCCTGAGTGAACAGGTGGTGGTGAGCGTTCTAGTTGCCAATGATGCCATAAGTACACCGATGAATGAATAACTGGAAATAAAGATTCAACCAGAGACTTTGAGGATTGTCATCAGTGACATAATGGTTTTATTAAAGGATTGTTTTAAAGCTAGTTGATGCTGAGAAAAAGGCAATTTCATAAAATATTGGGTGTGTAAGTGGTGTGACTAGTTTTATGTTTGCATAAACTTCTGGCTAGGGGGCCTTGGAACTCTTTTCCTTGGTACCCGGGACAAAACCTAACCAAATTCTAAATTGAATCCCATCGCTATGGGCGGTTGGCTAACCCATGGGATAGGCTGCACTGATGGATCCGTAAATCGAGACTCAATTTTTGTTATTACGATAGATGAAGTAAATCCTGGATAGTAATTGTTCTATGGAAAGGAAAATTCAAAAAGAACTTTCCAATGTGCAATTGGGATTAATTGGAAATAAGTATAAAGGACCTTAGCCTAAGGGTCTAGATTTTCAAAAAAATTTGGATTATGGTCCAATTAAGGTTCCTATGGGCCAATAAGATCAATCCATGTGTGGGGAGGAGATCAATCCATGTGTGGGGAGGAGATCAATCCAATTTTCTAAAAGATGATACTCAAAAATGAGTAAAGGCTCACATAAGATGAAGAGTTGACTATGTACAAGGTTTATTAGTAAGAAACTATAAGTAATATCAAAAATATGAGATATTTTGGGTATCCAAAAATGAGTAAATGCTCACATAAGATGAAGAGTTGAAAATAGGTTTATTAGTAAAAAACTATGAGTATTACTAAAAAAATGAGATATTTTGGGTATAATGATTCCATTTCGACGCATATGTAAGGAAGGGGAGTCCATTAAAGGAGGTGCATATTTCACATGCTTGAATGAGTTTTAAACTCATAAATAATGTGATATTTTATCTCTCCTCTCTCCTAATTCAAGTCTAGTTCCAAAAAGTTAGCTTAACTGACCTAAAAATGGTCAAAAATTGACCAAACTGATTTGAAAAATTTTAGAATCAGTTTGTTTGGTTAGGAGCTCAATTTTTCCTATAAATAGAAGCCTCCCCTTTGTTAAAAAAAGATAGTGTTTAATGCATTGTTACTCTACTCCACCCAAGCCAAGAACTATGAATTTAATTAAAAATTCATTAGTTCTTGACATTTCCCTCTTCCAAAGATTGGTTGGCCACTCTTGTTCATGCATGGAGGTATGCATAGAAGATGATTATTTTATTATAAAAGTGTTATTTTTAGCACAATTGAATTTCATGCGTGGAGGTATGCATAAAAGATGATTATTTTATTGTAAAAGTGTTATTTTTAGCACAGTTGAATTTCATGCGTGGAGGTATGCATAAAAGATGATTATTTTATTGTAAAAATATTATTTTTAGCACAATTGAATTTCATGCGTAGAGGTATGCATAAAAGATGATTATTTTATTGTAAAAGTGTTATTTTTAGCACAATTGAATTTCATGCGTAGAGGTATACATAAAAGATGATTATTTTATTGTAAAAGTGTTACTTTTAGCACAATTGAATTTCATGCATAGAGGTATGCATAAAAGATGATTATTTTATTGTAAAAGTGTTACTTTTAGCATAATTGAATTTCATGCATAGAGGTATGCATAAAAGATGATTATTTTATTATAAAAGTGTTACTTTTAGTATAATTGAATTTCATGCATAGAGGTATGCATAAAAGATGATTATTTTATTCTAAAAGTGTAATTCCTACTAAACTCAATTTATGCATAGGAAGATGCATAAAAGATTGATTTTTAATTCAAAAGTATCTTTCTCATCTAAATTGAATTTATGCATATGAAGATGCATAAAAATTTGAATTTTAATTCAAAGTGTCATTCTCATTTAAAATGAATTTATGCATAGGAAGATGCATAAAAGATTGATTTTTATTCAAAAATGTTAGTCTCCTTAAACGGAATTTATGCATAAATAGATGCATAAAGAAATCTTATATCAAATATAAGAATTCTAACACCATATTAGATAATTTGGGAAAAATCCCATTCCCATTTGAAAAATGGGAGCATGGTGAACTTGTCCAAAAGTTTGTCAAAACCCCCTCATGTGACATATCATCGGAAACATCTTGAAGAGTAGAATCTAAATCTATGATCTCCGACAAATTTGGAGTTAGTATGTTTAAGATATGTTCAAAACTATATGGAGTAATTGATTCCCAAAATGTGAGATTTTTTCCAAATTACCTAATATTGACTTTTCTCTTGTATTCTATAAATAGATATGGGAAATGATAAGATGTGATAAGATGCATATGAGATGAGTTAGGATGTGATAAGATGAGTTAAGATGTGATAAGATGTGTATGGGATGAGGTAAGAATTGTATGTGATGGGATAAGATGTATCTGGGTTGTGATAGGGCGAGAACGGATGTAATGTAAAAGAATAGATGTAAAGGCATATGTGGATATTTGAATGAGAATGTGGATGTATGCATGGAGATGTGGATGTATGCATGTAGATGTGGATGCATGAATGTAGATGTGGATGCATGAATGTGGATGTATGGATGTGAATGTGGATGGGTATGTATGGATGTAGTATGAATGCGAATGTGGATGCATGGATGTGAATGTGGATGTGTATATATGGATGTATGCATGTAGATGTGGATGTATGAATGTGGATGTGGATGTATGGATGTGGATGTGGATGTATGGATGTGAACGTGGATGTGGATGTGGATGTGGATGTGGATGTGGATGCATGGATGTGAACGTGGATGTGGATGTGGATGCATGGATGTGAATGTGGATGTGTATATATGGGTGTATGCATGGAGATGTGGATGTATGAATGTGGATGTGGATGTATGGATGTGAATGGTGCATGGATGTGAATGTGGATGTGTATGTGGATGTGGATGTGGATGCATGGATGTGAATGTGGATGTGTATGTATGGATGTATGCATATAGATGTGGATGTATGAATAAGGATATGGATGTATGGATGTGAATGTGGATGTGGATGTGGATGTGGATGTATGGATGTGTATGTATGTAGATGTGGATGTGTGAATGTGGATGTTGATGTATGGATGTGAATGTGGATGTGGATGTGTATGTATGGATGTATGCATGTAGGTGTGGATGTATGAATGAGGATGTGAAAATGGATGTATGCATGGATATGTATAAAGAATAATGAATGTGAATGGGTATGGGAAATAATGTATCGTCGATATGAGTAAATGGATGAGAATGAGTACATATGAATGGAATGTGGAATAAGTAATGTGGATTGAGGAGGTATAATATGGAAAGATGGAGTTCGATAGAAACTGTATTTTGTGACCTGTTTGTAAATGACTGTTTTATGTAAAGAATGCTGGGGAAGCATTTTGACTGTCTTGTGGATTAAAATGGAGACCTAATTGATAAAGTTACAACTGCTGACGGAGAGTCAATGGAGGACGTCTCGCGTAACAAGGTCGGCCGAGGTCTTGACTAGCCTTGGTTTGATTTAAATGGTGAGCTTCCGGTACAGTGGATGAGGGACCAAGGAAGCGGCCTATGAGTGAAGTGCTAGGTCATCTGCGAAGGATCCTAGAGGGTGCTGACCATACGGTGCTCGGGCTCTGGGTCACCGAAGATACCCACACGTGCGTCGTGGAAGATATTGGAATAAAGAATAAGAATTGTTTTCTGAAACCGGGCATGGATCTGGTTGATTGACCTTGCTGGTCCTCAACGGGATGAGTCCATGGCTCTTTGATATGGATATGTGGGTTGATCTTGCTGATCTTCCACCACGGAGATTCCATTCTATTATATGAATATATTGCCGGTTACTATGAGCTAGGAACTATGGAAAAAGGCCCCTGAGTGAACATGTGGTGAGCGTTCTGGTTGCCAATGATGCCATAAGTACACCGATGAATGAATAACTGGAAATAAGGATTCCGCCAGAGACTTTGAGGATTGTCATCAGTGACATAATGGTTTTATTAAAGGATTGTTTTAATAAAACAATGTGGTGAGCGTTCTGGTTGCCAATGATGCCATAAGTACACCGATGAATAACTGGAAATAAGGATTCCACCCTGAGTGAACATGTGGTGAGCGTTCTCGTTGCCAATGATGCCATAAACTTATACACCGATGAATAACTGGAAATAAGGATTCCACAGGAGACTTTGAGGATTGTCATCAGTGACATAATGGTTTTATTAAAGGATTGTTTTAAAGCTAGTTGATGCTGAGAAAAAGGCAATTTCATATTGGGTGTGTAAGTGGTGTGACTAGTTTTATGTTTGCATAAACTTCCGGCTAGGGGGCCTTGGAACTCTTTTCCTTGGTACACGGGACAAAACCTAACCAAATTCGAAATTGGATCCCATCGCTACAGTGGTTGGGCGGTTGGCTAACCCATGGGATCGGGTTAGGCTGCACTGATGGATCCGTAAATCGAGACTCAATTTTTGTTATTACGATAGATGAAGTAAATCCCGGATAGTAATTGTTCTATGGATAGGAAAATTCAAAAAGAACTTTCCAATGTGCAATTGGGATTAATTGGAAATAAGTATAAAGGACCTTAGCCTAAGGGTCTACATTTTCAGAAATTTTTGGATTATGGTCCAATTAAGGTTCCTATGGGCCAATAAGATCAATCCATGTGTGGGGAGGAGATAAATCCAATTTTCTAAAAGACGATACTCAAAAATGAGTAAATGCTCACATAAGATGAAGAGTTGACTATGTACAAGGTTTATTAGTAAGAAACTATGAGTAATATCAAAAATATGAGATATTTTGGGTATCCAAAAATGAGTAAATGCTCACATAAGATGAAGAGTTGAAAATGTACAAGGTTTATTAGTAAAAAACTATGAGTATTACTAAAAAAATGAGATATTTTGGGTATAATGATTCCATTTTGACACATATGTAAGGAAGGGGAGTCCATTAAAGAGTTCTTTATCTCTTGAGAAGTATAAGAAGTTATCCCCCAGATATTGTGGGCCATATCTGAATTCAAAGAAAGTAGGTGACTTAGCCTACGAGCTTCTTTTACCTCCTCATGTCAAAGTTCATAATGTATTTCATGTAAGCCTTCTATAGAAATATGTGCCGTTGGCTTCTAGGTTACCCTAGTTCTTTCTTTTATATAAGTCGTAACTCTTACTGGTCGCTTGCAGTAATCTTACTTCCATCGATCTCCTTTCTTCTTAATCTCTCTTATGGCTTGGCAGAGCAAGACTTAGTTTTATCCATGATGATTTCTCACCTTCAAGACACAAGCGAGTTTGTGAAGAAGGATTTTATAGAACTGTATGAGCGCTCACTTTTTCCTCACTTGGGAACTTCTGTAGCTTAGACCAAATGGTGGACTGTCGAGACATAACTAGCATAACACCGTGGGGTCGACAGCACTTTCGTAACAATGTTCGCTTGGCCATGGTTATTGAAGCTTTGGGTTTGGGTCCCCGATATACTACTGCGTTGTGTGCTAGTCACATGAATTAGATAGATTTTGCATGGTTTGAGTGGTCTCACATGCTTTGTATGGTGTACGCATGGATTGAGATCAAGGCATGGTGGATTTTCTGAGCGGGTCTTCTTACTAGCGTGCTTTCTTCCTCACCAGAAGATATGCCTTTATCCTGTTTTCAGCTTGCCTCTTAGAGGTCCTTTTGTTAGATCACCTTATACCACTGAGGTAGGTGCTGCAATATCCAGCCGAATTATTCCCATAGATGAGTTACCTTATACGTGTGCAGCTTGTGAGTGCTGCTTTTGTGACCATATGATGGACGGGCTTATGGAATTGTAAAAAGTTATTTTATCTTGCTGTATATATTCCAAGAGTGAATAAAGTTGAAATCTTTGTTCTGGTCTTGAGTCTTGCTCTCTTTGAGACTTTTCTTGGTGATTAATCTTAATTAAATTTTCTCTTATCTCATATTCGTGCATCTTGCGAAATTACCCCAGTTTGCGAGATGAGGACATCTCGCGTTTTTCAAGTGGGAGAGAATGTAAGATTCCTCCCCAGCCTCTCAAAATGTCCAGCATCTTCCCCCTGTAATCAATTCCCTCTTCAGAAATATAAGAGATCTCGTCTCTGCCTGTTTTGACATAGAGAGAGGAAAAATATTCTAGAGAGAGAATATTCAAATTATGAATATTTTTGGATAGAAAAATAACTCATCTTATTAAAATAAGTTCCTTTAAAACAGAAATTCAAAAAGAACTTTCCAATGTGCAATTGGAATTAATTGGAAATGGGTATGAAGGACCTTAGCCTAAGGGTCTAGATTTTCAGAAATTTTTGGATTATGGTCCAATTAAGGTTCCTATGGACAAATAAGATCAATCTATGTGTGGGGAGGAGATAAATCCAATTTTGTAAAAGATGATACCCAAAAATAAGTAAATGCTCACATAAGATGAAGAGTTGACTATGTACAAGGTTTATTAGTAAGAAACTATGAGTAATATCCAAAATATGAGATATTTTGGGTATCCAAAAATGAGTAAATGCTCACATAAGATGAAGAGTTGAAAATGTACAAGGTTTATTAGTAAAAAACTATGAGTATTACTAAAAAAATGAGATATTTTGGGTATAATGATTCCATTTTAATACATATGTAAGGAAGGGGAGTCCCTTAAAGGAGGTGCATACTTCACATGCTTGAATGAGTTTTAAACTCATAAAAATTGAGATAATTCATCTCTTCTCTCTCCTAATTCAAGTCTAGTTGCAAAAAGCTAGCTCAAGTGACCTAAAAATGGTCAAAATTTGACCAAACTCAGTTGGAAAATTCTAGAATCAGTTTGTTTGGTTAGGAGCTCACTTTTTTCTATAAATAGAGGCCCTCCCCTTTATTGAAACTCAACAATGTTTAATGCATTGTTACTCTACTCCACCCAAGCCAAGAACTATGAATTTATTAATAATTCATTAGTTTTTGACATTTCCCACTTCCAAAGATTGGTTGGCCACTCTTGTTGAAACAAGAGTTGAACCCTTAAACCATCAAGCCAAAGGAAAGCTTTCAAAGTCAGTGATTCTTCTTTTTGCAATTATTTTATGGTTTTATGGCTTCAAATGGTTTTTATGCTTTATGTCTTCTCTAAAAATGTTATGCCTCATTACAAAAAAGGCATTCCCCTCTCTTCTCTAACAAAATCAACCATTCTCTATCCTAGGTGAATGGTTTATTGATTAATGTCAAGTTTTTATAATTGAATTTTATGCATAGAAATATGCATAAAAGATGATTATTATATTATAAAAGTGTTATTTTTAGCATAATTGAATTTCATGCATAGAGGTATGCATAAAAGATTATTATTTTATTATAAAAGTGTTATTTTTAGCATAATTGAATTTCATGCATAGAGGTATGCATAAAAGATGATTATTTTATTATAAAAGTATTATTTTTAGCATATTTGAATTTCATGCATAGAGTTATGCATAAAAGACAATTATTTTATTATAAAAGTGTTATTTTTAGCATAATTAAATTTCATGCATAGAGGTATGCATAAAAGATGATTATTTTATTATAAAAGTGTTACTTTTTGCATAATTGAATCTCATGCATAGAGGTATGCATAAAAGATGATTATTTTATTATAAAAGTATTACTTTTAGCATAATTGAATTTCATGCATAGAGGTATGCATAAAAGATGATTATTTTATTATAAAAGTGTTACTTTTAGCATAATTGAATTTCATGCATAGAGGTATGCATAAAAGATGATTAGTTTATTATAAAAGTGTTACTTTTAGCATAATTGAATTTCATGAATAGAGGTATGCATAAAAATGATTATTTTATTATAAAAGTATTACTTTTAGCATAATTGAATTTCATGCATAGAGGTATGCATAAAATATGATTAGTTTATTATAAAAGTATTACTTTTAGAATAATTGAATTTCATGCATAGAGGTATGCATAAAAGATGATTAGTTTATTATAAAAGTGTTACTTTTAGCATAATTGAATTTCATGCATAGAGGTATGCATAAAAGATGATTATTTTATTATAAAAGTGTTACCTTTAGCATAATTGAATTTCATGCATAATGGTATGCATAAAATATGAATATTTTGTTCGAAAAGTGTAATTCCTACTAAATTGAATTTATGCATAGGAAGATGCATAAAAGATTGATTTTTAATTCAAAAGTATCTTTCTCATCTAAATTGAATTTATGCATAGGAAGATGCATAAAAAATTAAATTTTAATTCAAAGTATCATTCTCATTTAAAATGAATTTATGCATAAACACCATATTGGGAAATATGGGAATTTCCCACAAGTTTGGGACACGTGGTCAAAAGTTTGGATTAACCATAACTTGAACACCACGAATCCAAAATGAGCGCTTTATAGCTCTTTAGATTCCATTTTTCAAGCGCTTTCCAACGATAGGTCATATGATAGGGTTTTGAGAAACTTACAAACATGTTATACATGTCCCCTTTTTTAAGTATTCAAAAATGGGAATTGGAAAATTCCCAAATTCACTAATATGGTGTTCATAGGAAGATGCATAAAAGATTGATTTTTATTCGAAAATGTTAGTCTCCTTAAACGGAATTTATGCATAAATAGATGCATAACGAAATCTTATATCAAATATAAGAATTCTCTTGTATTCTATAAATAGATATGGGAAATGATAAGATGTGATAAGATGCATATGAGATGAGTTAGGATGTGATAAGATGAGTTAAGATGTGATAAGATGTGTATGGGGTGAGGTAAGAAGTGTATGTGATGGGATAAGATGTATATGGGTTGTGATAGGGCGAGAATGGATGTAATGTAAAAGAATAGATGTGAAGGCGTATGTGGATATTTGAATGAGAATGTGGATGTATGCATGGAGATGTGGATGTAGGCATGTAGATGTGGATGCATGAATGTGGATGTATGGATGTGAATGTGGATGGGTATGTATGGATGTATGAATGTGGATGTGGATGCATGGATGTGAATGTGGATGTGTATATATGGGTGTATGCATGTAGATGTGGATGTATGAATGTTGATGTGGATGTATGAATGTGGATGGTAGATGTGGATGTATGGATGTGAATGTGGATGTGGATGTGGATGCATCCAGATGTGAATGTGGATGTGTATGTATGGATGTATGCATGTAGATGTGGATGTATGAATGTGGATGTGGATGTATGGATGTGAATGTGGATGTGGATGTGGATGTGGATGTATGGATGTGAATGTGGATGTGTATGCATGGATGTATGCATGTAGATGTGGATGTATGAATGTGGATGTGGATGTATGGATGTGAATGTGAATGTGGATGTGAATGTGGATGTGGATGTGGATGTATGGATGTGAATGTGGATGTGTATGTATGGATGTATGCATGTAGATGTGGATGTATGAATGTGGATGTGGATGTGGATGTATGGATGTGAATGTGGATGTGTATGTATGGATGTATGCATGTAGATGTGGATGTATGAATGTGGATGTGGATGTGGATGTGGATGCATGGATGTATGAATGTGGATGTGGATGTATGGATGTGAATGTGGATGTGGATGTGGATGTATGGATGTGTATGTATGGATGTATGCATGTAGATGTGGATGTGGATGTATGGATGTGAATGTGGATGTGGATGTATGGATGTGAATGTGGATGTTGATGTGGATGCATGGATGTGAATGTGGATGTGTATGTAATATGTATGGATGTATGCATATAGATGTAGATGTATGAATGTGGATATAGATGTATGGATGTGAATGTGGATGTGGATGTGGATGTATGGATGTGTATGTATGTAGACGTGGATGTATGAATGTGGATGTGGATGTATGGATGTGAATGTGGATGTGGATTTGGATGTATGATGTGGATGTGTATGTATGGATGTATGCATGTAGATGTGGATGTATGAATGAGGATGTGAAAATGGATGTATGCATGGATATGTATAAAGAATAATGAATGTGAATGGGTATGGGAAATAATGTATCGTCAATATGAGTAAATGGATGAGAATGAGTACATATGAATGGAAATGGATGAGAATGAGTACATATGAATGGAATGTGGAATAAGTAATGTGGATTGAGGAGGTATAATATGGAAAGACGGAGTTCGATATAGAAACTGTATTTTGTGACCTGTTTGTAAATGACTGTTTTATGTAAAGAATACCGGGAAGCATTTTGACCGTCTTGTGGATTGAGACCTAATTGATAAAGTTGCAACTGCTGAGACGGAGAGACAATGGAGGACGTCTCGCGTGGCAAGGTCGGCCGAGGTCTTGACCAGCCTTGGTTCGATTTAACTCGTGAGCTTTCGGTACGGTGGATGAGGGACCAAGGAAGCAGCCTATGAGTGAAGTGCTAGGTCACCTGCGAAGGATCCTAGAGGGTGCTGACCATACTGTGCTCGGGCCTCTCTATTCTGTCTGCATCTTCTTCTTCTGCAACAAATTTAACTTCAGCAGAGGGCTTTGGCTGTGCTGCAATAGCCTCCGGTTGTGGTTGTGCCTCTGGTTCTAGTTGTTTGTGAGGTTTTACTTGAGGGGAATCATCACTGGGGTGTTCTAGTCTTAACCAAACGGGTGTCCCTGTCATGAGGAGCATGGGAGCTCTTAGATGGTCTTGTACTAGGATGGAGGGGGGGAACTGTAAGGATATGCCGCATTTGAGGATCACTTACAGAAACAAGAACAAGCATCTGGTCGTATCTATACCGCAATTGAAGGGCATCAAAATCCTTGGGCATTATTGTCAGCCTATGGGCATGAGAGCGACGAGAAAGTAAGCATCTTCAAAAAATGTGGTGATCCAATCCTCAGTGAATTCTTGAAGATACAATAATGTAGATGATTGCCACCACATGCCAATACTCCATTGCTCACAAATTTCACACATAATCCTCTGGAAAGGGAGCCTGGATATCACAGGAGGCTACATGTGTCGCTCAATGCGACGAAGCTCCTGCAAAACTGCCCTCCTGTGAGCTTGATACCTCCTTTTCTGCCTTGCGCCTGCAGTGACTCGGTAGGTCTTTCAAGCCTCTGAGCAGTTGTCTTGGTACGAGCCATCTAAACAAATAAACAAAGAGTGATGAGAAATGCATTTAAAAAAGTCAGTACCAAGCGATAGAAACAAACAGGATTCCAGAGGGCTTCGAATCGCTTGGTACTGACCCCATGACCAACGTTATCGAGTGGGATCGGTACCAAGCAATATAAAGCAGATAGGATTCTAGAGGCCTTTGAATTGCTTGGTACTGACCCCATGAAAAACATTATGACAATGGGTCGGTACCAAGCGATATGAAACAAACAGGATTCCGAAGGGCTTCGAATCGCTTGGTATTGACCCCATGACCAACATTATTAGAGTGGGGCCGGTACCAAGCAATATAAAGCATACAAGATTCCGGAGGCCTTTGAATTGCTTAGTACTAAGCCCATGGAAAACATTATGACAATGGGTACGTACCAAGCGATATGAAACAAACAGGAGTCTAGAGGGCTTCAAATCGCTTGGTACTAGACCCGTGGGCAACGTGAGCCAAGGGGGTCAATATTAAGCGATATGAGACCAAGCGGATCCCAATGAAACCGTGAGCGCTTTGTATAGACACTATTATCAACATTCACAAAACAAACATCAAAATGTTAATAGAGGGTCTGAAAGAACTTTGAAATACCTGGAACAGATGTAGAGGCCGATGGCGTTTGGCTGAGTTTGGGGGGCACTGAGGAGTACTCGGAGGATGATGGATGTAGCAGTGATGGCGTTTGGCTCTTGCTATTTTGTCAGAGACTCAGAGATGAAAAAAATTAACACATGCAAGAAAGGAGAGGAGTGAGCACATAGTACATACCATATTGACGCGTCATTAATGCATCCGACATTTTAAATTTTTGCACAAGTGGTATGAGTCGATAACGTCCCAAAGCTCCTCGTGTGGTACAAGTCGATAACGTCCCAAATCTCCCTTGGGAGAAGTGTTCAGGGAGAATATTTTAGAGAAACGTACCCAAATTCCCATTGGACTCCTCTCAAACGAGCAAATCAAGCAATTTGGGACATACATTTTTAGAAATTTACACTATTTCATCAATTTTCTTTGCAAGGTAAAATCCTTCTAGGTTTAAGTCTAATAGGAAATCCTCAAAGCTAACCGGCTCTGTGAGATAAGTTGAGACACCCCTACATTGCTGACCCTCTGCATCGCCAATGCCATCGCCATCATCGTCCCTCTACATGCCAACGCCATCGCCATCGTCGTCCCTCTACATGCCAACGCCATCACCATCACCCATCACTATCGCCACCCTCTGCATTGCCCAACGCCATCGCTAAAGCTTTCAATTTCATTGTTGCAGGTATGCCCATCTCTCTCCCTCCCTCCCTCCCTCCCTCCCTCTCTCTGTGTCTCTCTCTCTCTCTCTCTCTCTCTCTCTCTCTCTCTCTCAAAAACACTCAAAAGAAACAAACACACACACACACACACACGATGAGGCCACAGTGGAAACTAAGGTTTCAATTAAAATCAAATTTTCTATAGTTACTGTGGGTTGCAAATGTGTAAACATGAAGGCCAAGTAAGTTTATAGGCCTTCAAGTCGAAGCTTAGGGTAGGCCTTAAATTTTCAGGCTTGGAAGACAGACTATTTCAGCTTACAAAATACAACTAAAATACAAAATATGCCTCTTGTATGTTTTTTATTTAATATATAAAGGCTTCATCTTTAAAATAAAAATAAAAAAACTTATTGACCCCTTTAAGGTTCTTTAAATCTAGGGGTCAGTACCAAGAGGTAATGGGCTCGTGAATTCCGTGTGAGCCTTCTACCACTTGGTACTGACCCCTCTTTTTTTGTGCTATTACCAAGCGACAGGGGGCTTGCATGTGTATATCCCAATCTCCTTATCGCCACGTACTGACCCCATGTATAATAAGCGTGCATGTTCTAATTGACTGAAATGTTTTTTTAAGCCATGTCTTCGAAAGAGTTAGACATTGTCTACGGATCGGATGACGAGGAAGAAGAGTCTTGTGAAGAAAAGCTATTTATGTTTGTAAGATTCCTCCCGAGCCTCTCAAGATGTCCAATATCTTTCCCTGTAATCAAATCCCTCTTCAGATATATATAAGATCTTGTTTCTACCTACTTAGAGAGAGAAAATATTCTAGAGAGAGGTTATTCAAATTTTAGATATTTTTGGATGGAAAAATATCTCTTCTTATTAAAATAAATTCCCTCGAAACAGAAGTTCAAAAAGATTTTCAAAAGGTGCATTAGAAATCAATTATAATCTGTTCAAAAGGCCTTATCGTAGGGGTCCAGATTTTTTGAAAATTTTAAATTAAGGTTTTGAGGGGCCAATCAGATTCATCCAAATGTGTGGAGGAGATAAATAGAAGAAATACAAAAAATCCTCCCAAAAAAGAGTAAATACTCACATAAGATGAAGAGTGGACTAAGGACCAAAGGAAATACTAAAAAAATGAATTTTTGACACCTTCCCCCTCATTAAGACTTTCCCTCTCTCTTCATTCTTAAATTCACCCTTTCTTTATCCTAGTTAAGTAATCAAATTATTAGAATTAAACTTTTCATATTGTTTCTCTTTTAAAAGTGGGATTTGATTAGTCTAGAATGCTTTAACCCATTTGGGGATAATTTTTAAGTAATTTAAGGTTAGGAAAATTTGAAAAATGGTCAGCCATACAAAGGAGGTTATGGAAAAATTTTCTTAAATTTTATGAAATAATATTTATCTTTTATTTTTCAAAAAGAGTGATCCCATCGTTTGTGTATTCTAAAAGTGTTATTTTCATTCTAGGCATAGAAAAATGCATAGTAGAGATATTTTTATTATAAAAGTGTTATTTCCATTAAAATTAAATTCTATGCATAGAAAGATGTATATTGATTATTTTATAAAAGAGTGATTTTCATTAGATAAAATTCTATGCATAGAAAGATGCATATTGATTATTTTTTTATTATAAAGGAGTGATTTTCATTAGATTTAAAATCTAAGCATAGAAAGATGCATATTGATTATTTTTTTAATTATAAAAGAGTGATTTTCATTAGATTTAAATTCTATGCATAAAAAGATGCATATTAAATATTTTTTTATTATAAAAGAGTGATTTTCACTAGATTTAAATTCTTTACATAGAAAGATGTATATTGGATAATTTTTTTAATCATAAAAGTGTTACTTTCATCAATATTAATTTTTATGCATAAATAGATGCATAAAAGAATTTTTTTATAAAAGTGTTACTTTCATCAATATTGATTTTTATGCATAAATATATAAATAAAAGATTTTTTTAATTATAAAAGTAGTACTTTTATCAATATAGTTTTTTATGCATAAAAGATTTTTTTTATAAAAGTGTTACTTTCATCAATATTGATTTTTATGCATAAAATTATGCATAAAAGAATTTTTTTAATTATGAAAGTGTTACTTTCATCAATATTGATTTTTATGCAAAAAAAAATTAATTGCAAAAGTGTTACTTTCACCAATATTGATTTTTATGCATAAAAGAATTTTTCTTTATTGCAAAAGTGTTGCTTTCACCAATATTGATTTTTATGCATAAAATGAGGCATGAAAGAGTTTTTTATTATAAAAGTGTACTTTCATATCAAAAGTGTTTTTTTATGCATAAATAGATGCATAAAAGGATTTTTCTTTTATATAAAAGTGTTATTTCCATAGAAGTTAGATTTTATGCATAAATAGATGCATACAGAATTTTTATATCAAAATAAGAGTTCTCTTTAATCCTATGTTTAAATCCCATGAATATTGGAAAATGAATAAGTAAATACACAGTGAAGGAAAATTATACCGTTTAATATTCTCTAGGATGGTAATGAGAAAATTCAGAAAAACTATCAAAGTCGAAATTTTAGGATAAATGATTAATTTATTCAATTTTGTGAAGGCCTTCAAAGCCATCAAGGTCTCATTGACTCAAGCTCTCCATGGCCATATAAACTAGCTACAATGAGAGAAGCAAGATGGCTCTCGCCAAGTTAAAGATTGTGGAAACCGCCGGGGTCGCTTGGAGGAATCACTGCAAGACTAACCGTCTCGACTGGAATACCCAGACCTGGACTGATCTTAAAGCTTACCTTAGAAAGAGGTTTTGTCCTTCGGGCTTCCTTGAAACTAAAATGAATGAGCTCTTGGAACTAAAGCAGGATAGCTGGACAATTGAAGAGTACCATCAAGATTTTACCCTTCTCCTCAAATATTCCCCGCAATTGGATGAAGAGCAGCTGGCCAGATTCATTCGAGGAATGAACGAGCCATTGGACACCTTAGTAAAGAATGCCAAACCTCTCTCAATGGTGGCTGAAGCGGTAAGAATGGCAAAAGACTTTTCCAAAGCCTTTGTTGTTAAGGTTCCGCCAAAGCCTGCACCCTCTTTAAAAGATTCCAAACCCTGGGAAGTACTTCAAACTTTCCTCCCCCAAAGAGACAGCAAGGCCAATTCAGAATTACGATACTGGGAGATTCAGAAGTAAAGGAAGATCCTTCCCACAAAACACTTTCTCAGGAGCCCCACCTCTTTCAAGAATTCAGAGGAGGGATGAGCTTAGACGTGAGAACCAGTGTTTTGGATGATAGGGTTTTGGTCACCAACTGAAAGACTACCCGACTCCTGCCATGTCAAGGGGACAAGGAAGGCAAGGACCGAGAGTGCAGAGACCATCTCGTCAAAATGAGGGCAATCCTAGGAGAACTCCAGCTCAGCCATCTGCCTCTGTCGAGAGTAACCTTAGAACTCCTTCCCAGATCTGGGGCAACCAAAGAGAAAGAGTTTCACCGCAGACTGCAGTAGCCAGAGCAGTCACAATAGCAAAAGCAGTGGAAGAAGAAAGAGGACAGATTTATGTAGCAATTGAAAACTAAGGGCCAAACTATCAATTCTCTGTGTCATTCATACTCCAGTTGAGTATTAGGGTAAGACTTTTAAGCTTTTGATTGATTCAGGCAGTACTCATTCTTTCATTTCCCCTCCTGGATGCTTGCGTAAGCTAGTCTTAGATCAAAAATCAAGGAAACCTATGCAAGTTGAATTGGCAAGTGGGAAGATTCTTTTCACTCACCTTGAGACAGATCGTAGTTAGTTCAATCTAGATGGGAATTTAACTGACTGTCAATTCAAAGTTATACCTTTGGGAGTTTTCTACGGGATCCTTGGAATGGATTGGTTCCATAAAATTCAAGCTAACATTCACTGTCATAATTTGGGCTTGGGACATATTTCTTTAGAAGGCTAACAAGAAATACATTATGAACTTTGAGATGAGGAGGCAGAAGAAGCTCGTAGGCTAAGTCACCTACTTTCTTTGTAATCAGATATGGCCCACAATATCTTGGGGATAACTTCTTGTACTTCCCAAGAGATAAAGAACTTCTTTTGGGCGAATCCTCTGACTTCTTTCACTGTCTTTGGTTCAGGCCAATCTATGGCTGCTTGGACTTTTGCGGAATCTGGAGAAATTCCATCTTTGGATACCAGAAAGCCCAAGTATTCAACGTGGTCGGCAGAGAAAGTGCATTTGCTCTTTTTGGCAAAGAGTTGGTACTTCCTTAGAATCTCATGAACTTTTCTGACATGAGTCTCATGGTGAGCTACATTCCTTGAGTAAATCAAAATGTCATCAAAGAAAACTAGAAGAAAATCATCCAAGTATTCTCTGAGGATGTCCTGCATTAGGCGATTGAATGTAGCTGGGGCATTAGTTAATCTGAACGACATGACAGTAAATTCATAATGCCCGTAGCGAGTATTGATGGTGGCTATTTTTGGTATATCTTGATCATTGATCCTGATCTGTTAATACCTGGATTTGAGATCTATCTTTGTGAAGATTTGGGCTCCATTTAGCCTGTCCAAAAGCTCATCAATTCTTGAGATAGGATACTTATTCTTAACTGTCGCTGATTTAGACCTCTGTAGTCTAGACAGAGTCTAAGCGTTCCATCTTCTTTTTTCTGAAAGAGAACTGGCGCACCCCAAGGTGAAACACTGGGTCTTACAAACCCTTATTGTAACAGCTGTCTAAGCTGCTCCTTGAGTTTGATGGCTTCAGGAACTGGCATTTTGTAGTGTGCAGGGCTACTGGCTGAGCTCCGGCGGGGGTTAATTCTATCACATGATCTACTTCCCGAATTGGAGGCATTTTAGTTAGTTTTGCTGGGAATAGGTCATCAAATTCACTTAACCCTTCTGGTTCTTTAGCCTTAAGCTTTGAGTCTACTGGGTTCATTTTGACAACATAAATTTGTTGCTTCTTCCTAAGTCCTTTCAGTAACCTGGAAGCTTTTACTAACTGAAGGTCTGGGGATCCGGAAACTCCAGTTCCTTGAACTTTGTTCCCGTAAAGGTCAAGGAAGGAAATGGTTCCATTGTGATAGTGTATGTCAGCTTGATTTTTGTGGAGCCAATCCATTCCAAGGATCCCGTCAAAAACTCCCAGAGGTAAGACTTTGAACTGACAGTCGGTTACATTACCATCTAGTTTGGATAAGATCTGTCTCATGGTGAGTGAAAAGAATCTTCCCACTGGCCAATTCAACTTACATAGGTTTCCCTGATTTTTGTTCTAAGACTAGCTTACATAAGCACCCAGGGGAAATGAATGAATGAGAACTGCCAGAATCAATCAAAAGCTTAAAAGGCTTACCTTGATACTTTGCTGGAGTATGGATGACTGAGAATTGATTAGGCCCTTGATTTTCAATTGCAGCATAGATCTGCCCTCTTTCCTCTTCTACTACATCTGAAATTGTGAGTGCTCTGGCTGCTGCAGTCTGAGGTGGAACTCTTTCTCTTTGGTTGCCACAGTTCTGGCAAGGAGTTCTGAGGTTACTCTGGATAGAGGCAGATGGCTGAGCTGGAGTTCTTTTGGGGTTTCCTTGGCTTTGGCGAGACGGACCTTGATTAGATTGGTATGAAGGGGTTGGTCTCTGAATTCGGGGTCCTTGACTTCCTTGTCCCCTTGACATGGCAGGAGTCGGCAGTCTTTTAACTGGTGACCAAAACCTTGGCATCCAAAAACATCGATTTTCAGTTCTGAGCTCATCCCTCTGATTTCTTGAAAGAGGTGGGGCTCCTGAGAAAGTATTCTGGGGGAAGGGTCTTCCTTCACTTCTGAATCTTCTTGCATCCTGATTCTTATTCGGGCCTTGCTGCCTCTTTGGGGGTGGAAAGTTTGAAGTACTTCCCTGAACTTGGAATCTTTTAAAGTTAGAGGGTGCAGGCTTTGGCGAGACCTTTACTACAAAGGCTTTGGCAAAATCCTTTGCCATTCTTACTACTTCAGCCATGGACACTGGCTTGGCATTTTTGACCAGTGTGTCCAAGGGTTCATTCATTCCCCGAATGAACCTGGCCATGAGTTGTTCTTCATCTAGAGGTGGTGAATATTTGAGTAGAAAAGCAAAGGCCTGGTGATATTCCTCGATGGTTTTGCTCTCTTGCTTTAGCTCTAAAAATTCATTCATTTTGGTTTCCAAAAATCCAGGGGGACAAAATCTCTTTCTTAGATAGGTTTTTAGATCATTCCAAGACTGAGTATTTCTGTCCAGACGGTTGGTGTCACAGTGGTTCCTCCATGCTACCTTGGCTGTTTCCACTATTTTCAATTGGGCAAGAGCCATTTTTCTCCACTCATTGTAGCCTGTGACGTCAAAATACTCTTCCATGGCTTCCATTTTCCACCGCCTCACCCAGGTTCTCCCCTTCTCCCTTGAAGGGTCCTGGTTGAGTCCTATGAAGAGCCTTGCAAACATCAGGGTCAAGCTCGTCATCTTCCATGGCTTCCACCCATTTTTCCACCGCCTCACCCAGGTTCTCCCCTTCTCCCTTGAAGGGTCCTGGTTAGTCCTATGAAGAGCCTTGCAAACATCAGGGTCCAGCTTGTCATCTTCAGAGAGAGGGTCTGGCTGACGGGGGCCACGGTTTCCTCGTCTCATGATTCTACCAACAATTTATATATTATTAAATTTTTATTTTGATATCATCCACGAGATCCTAAGACTTAAGAGGTTTGAAAAACAATGTCTTAAACAAGACAATGATCTTATTGGAGATCTATGCCATATGTCCGATAACAGATTTTTCTTTATCAGATCGTCTATACACAATCACTTATACAACAGGAAATTTTTCTCTGGAAAACATTTCTTTATTTATATAAAAGTTGTAATATGTACATAGAGCAGCTCGTCTCCAAAAATTCAAAATCTCCTCGGGAGTTGCATAAGACGACGGTACTGGGCCATAGGCATGCCCCGATACAAACGTTCACTTTGACAAGGGAGCTATTATTTTCTCCTTAGGAATAAAACAACTAAGGAGTCTGTAGACTTGGCATGAAAGTCTGAAATTCCGAGGCGTTGAATGATATAGAATGACGCCACGCACCATTTTCAGCTTTAACAGAATCATAGCCAATGAGAGGTTCTGCCACAGCATTGCACGGTGGTCGCAAGAGGCGTGGACATACTGCCATGCAAACCACTTATGTTGTAGTCTCTCCACTGGGTTAGGAAAATATAAATCCTCGAAATGGCGTGCGAGTCTTGCTCGGCTTGTTCGAGTTGAAGCGGAAGAAATGAGATGCTCGAAGGCGAACACAGTCATATCTTGAGACTGGGTGAGGTCGAGAATACCAGATAAATAGGGAATTTCCATCTATAAAAACAATTTCTTTGATTAAAAATTCTTCATTAAAGAAGCTTACGGAATGAAAATACATTATGAAAAAATTCTTTTTCTGAGTTTTTATAATCAATTTCTGATAAGAATTTGTTTATCCTTATTAGCTTTCAACTTCACTCTGATACCCACTGTGAGATCCCACTGTCCCCTCCGCGCACCGGATTCCCGGTAGCTCTGGCAGTGGAAGTAGCCCCCTCATCCGCGGGGCAGGGTTTCTCACTCGGGGTCTCTCCCACGAATGTCCGGGCACGAGTCTAGGCTAGTGGTCACTCCAAAAACCGAAACCGAGAAAAAATCCCATGCCCGGAAAGCGGAGACGATTCCACCTTTTTGAGTTTTTCTTAACGAGTTTTCTAACGAGATCAAAATCTAAACTATCCTCCACCTGAATAAACCAAATAGAAGGAAACTATCACTGATATAATTTGATCATTTGAGCAATTCAATGCTTATTTCCTAATCAAGATTAGGCACAGCCGTTGATCCACTCAATCGAGAATTTTATCAGGGAATTAACTATCTACTCGAATCCTAGCGTAATCCTAAGATTTTTCAGTTTTTTATTAAAACTCCACTGATTCTAGCCCATCCGGCCCATGGGTTAGCCACCACCCTACCACTGGAATCGGTAGATCCAAACAAGTACTCACCCATAATTGAAATGCCTTTCTTAACTTTGGAATCGGTAGATCCAAACAAGTACTCACCCATAATTGAAATGCCTTTCTTAACTTTGGAATCGGTAGATCCAAACAAGTACTCACCCACCCATAATTGAAATGCCTGAGTCTTAACTTTAGCTTTAGAAGACAGATGCACACACACTCCTCTTTAAAACTTTTAAAAAAATCCATTGATAAACAATTTACTAGTTACACATTTCATACTTTAAAATTTCCATTAAGTCTTTGTTTCTCACAAAACAGTATCACTCTGGACTCTCTGTTAAGACCAGCGAGTCAACAACGAGATCCAGTGATAGATTACAATAACATTGGTCTGTCATACTATATCTTCCTCGACATACGTATGGGTGTCCTCAGCACCGCGAGCCCGTGCATCGCCTAGTCAAAACCCTCCAGGATCCTCCTTAGGTGTCCTGGCACTTCACTCAAGGACCGCTTCGTGGGCCCTTGCCCATCGTACCGAAAGTGCATCATTTTAACCATACCGAGGCTGGTCAAGACCTCAGCAGGCTTTGTCGCGTGAGCTGTCCCTCGAACACTCCCCATACCATCTCCACCCATGAACATGTTACCCTGGTCATTGACTAGAGGTACTCTATCAAGTTCTGAGAAAAAGTCTGCAATCTTAACGAGATACCGTTGTTGTGGATCCCTAAAGATCTCAGCTCCTTGAGCATTCGTGTAGACATATTGAAGTCTCACATTGAGTGGTAAACCCATGATGTCGGATTCAAATGGTAAAGTGCTATGATTGTGGTGGACCTCACTGAGTGGCTGAGTGTCCTAATAGGAAGGGTATGGCGAGTGCCCCTTCCACAAGTGCTCCCATCCCAATGCCATTATGTGTAGGGTGCGGTTCTTAAACTATCTTTCTCGAAAGGTACTATTCCAATTTCTCTTTTTCTAAATTTCGTTCGACGAATATTTGCTTACAGATTTCTAAAACATGGATTTCTTAAGAGGAATAAAATAATCATTTATGTCGATCCGACTTCGATAGTTTTATTGAATTTTCTCATTACCATCTTAGTGAAAATGAAACGGTAGCATTTCTTCTCATAGATTATCTACTTATTCATTTTTTCAATTTTTGTGAAAAATAAATAGGAGATTAAGGAGAACCCTTATTTTATTATAAAGATTCTATATGCATCTAATTATGCATAAAATCCGATTCTAATGAAAGTCACACTTTTATCATCATAAAGAAATCATTTATGGTAAAAATATCTTTTATGCACCCATTTATGCTTAAAAACCATTTATGATGAAATCACACTTTTAATATAAAAAAATATCTTTCATGCACCCATTTATGCATAAAAACCATTTATGATGAAAATCACACTTTTAATATAAAAAAAATATCTTTTATGCACCCATTTATGCATAAAAATCATTTATGATGAAAGTAACGCTTTAATAATAAAAATAATAATCTTCTATGCATACTTCTATGCATGAAAATCAAATATGATAAAAGTAACACTTTTATAATAAAAAAATAATCTTTTATGCATACTTCTATGCATGAAAATCAAATATGCTAAAAGTAACACTTTTATAATAAAAAAATAATCTTTTATGCATACTTCTATGCATGAAAATCAAATATGATAAAAGTAACACTTTTATAATAAAAATAATAATCTTTTATGCATACTTCTATGCATAAAAATCAAATATGATAAAAGTATCGCTTTTATAATAAAAAAATAATCTTTTATGCATACTTCTATGCATGAAAATCAAATATGATAAAAGTAACACTTTTATAATAAAAATAATAATCTTTTATGCATACTTCTATGCATGAAAATTAAATATGATAAAAGTAACACTTTTATAATCAAAAAATAATATTTTATGCATACTTTTATGCATAAAAATCAAATATGATAAAAGTAACACTTTTATAATAAAAAAATAATCTTTTATGCATAAAAATCAAATATGATAAAAGTAACATTTTTCTACTTATTTAAGAGAACATTATGAAAAACTTGATTTTATTAATTAATCATTTACCCACGATAAAGAATGGTTGGATTTACTAGAGAAGAGAGGGGAATGCCTTTGTAATGAGGCATAATATCATTTGCAATTTTAGAGAAGACAAAAAGGATAAAAAAGCATAAAATATATGGAAAAGAAAAGAATCACCAACTTACTAATGAATTTGAGAGCTTTCCTTTGGCTTGATGGTTTGAGGGTTCAACTCGTGTTTGAGACAAGAGTGGCCACCAATCTTCTAGAAGAAGGAAGGTCAAAAACTAATGAATTATGAATACAATTCACTATTTTTGGCACTTGGGAGAGACAGGGTAATAGTGCAAAACACTATTGAGTCTCAAAAAAGGGGAGGGCTTCTATTTATAGGAAAAAGTGAGCTTCTAACCAAGCCAACTGCCTCTAGAATTTTCCAGATCAGTTTGGTCAATTTTTGACCATTTTTAGATCAATTTTGCTCACTTTTTTGGATCTAGTTGAAACAGGAGAGAGGAGAGATAAAAATATCTCATTATTAGGGAGTTTAAATATCATTCAAGCATGTGAAATAGGTGCCTCCTTCATGAGGGGAATTTCCCCATGCAGAGGTGTCAAAAATGCATCATTTCCCCTAAATATCGAGTCTCTTTTTTAACTATTAATCTTGTCCTTAGTCAACTCTTCATCTTATGTGAGTATTTACTCATTTTTGGGGGATTTTTCTTTTATTTCCTCATTTATCTCCTCCCTACATTTGGATGAATCTTATTGGTCCATAGGAACCTTAATTTAAAATTTTGAAAAAATCTTCATCCCCAGGATAATGTCTCTTGAACAGATTATACTTAATTTCTAATGCACCTTCTGAAAATGTTTTTGAACTTCTGTTTCACGGGAACTTATTTTAATAAGATGAGATATTTTTCTATCCAAAAATATTTAAAAATTAAATTACCACTCTCTAGAAGATTTTCTCTCTCTAAGCTAAAACTGGTAGAAACAAGATCTTTTCTATTTCTGAAGAGGGATTTGATTTTACAGGGGAAGATGTTGGACATCTTGAGAGGCTGGGGAGCAATCTTACACTACATATTTCAAAGATTGGAGAGAAATGGAGCAAAACACAGTGAGAAGGTTGTTGAATCAAAGTAGAGGAAGGGCTAGAGTCAAAAGAATTGACTAAGAGGTGTGTCTCTTAAGTTCTCTATGTTGCCCATCTCATACTTGGTCCAGATTATAATTCCTCAATTGTAGCTACCAAAGTGTTAGCTGATGCAGATTTCTATGAAATTTCAAGTTGTGGATGAAGATGAAGCTTTGAAAAGTTGTCATTGAGGTCTATCAATGGAGGACCCCGAAGTTTTTTATGTCCTCTTTTTCCTTGAAGCCCCAAGTCTCAAGGATGTTGAGACTGCTAGTTTTTGTTTCAATGAAGAATAGAGGGTTGTGGAGTTTGCGTTCTGTGTGATTTAATGAGTTTTTATGCCATGGTGCCTTACGTGATTTGTTTTGATTGAGATGATGGAAAAGGAAACCCTACGAGTGTAAGTCAGCTGTGTCAAAATTGATTCAGTCACCTTCAATTAAGAAGATAGAGTCAGACTGAGTCAGTTGAATGTGAGATCTTGTCAGCTATATGTATAGGGAAGAGAAGTAGTCTATCTGGGTTGAGTGCAACCTATTTAGAGTTTGGTCTGATAGTCAAGACTATTAGCACAGTCAGCAGTCAAAAGGACTAGAGGGCTAAAGGTTCCTTAGAGTCAACAAGATGTGAGCTGCTATTAGTTGAGGGTTTTTTTGATGGATCTTAGTTGGGTTTGAGTGTTTTGAGAGAATAGAGGTGTGAGAGGACACTAGAGGATTCACATTAGGAAATTTTTGAGCTCATTTTGGGGCCCTGTAAGGAAGTTTGATCGGAATATTCCCTCCAAAAAGGAGCACTGGTAAAATTTTTGCAAACAAACTCCAAATTTGTCGGATCTCACATATTTAGATTCTACTCTTCAAAAGCTATCCATTGATATATAACACGATAGGGTTCGGAGAAGGGACAAGATAGATACCTAGAAGATTCCTTTTTGCCTAGGAAAGATTCACGTAACCCGATAGGGTTCGGAGAAGGGACAAGATAGATACCTAGAAGATTCCCATAACCCGATAGGGTTCAGAGAAGGGACAAGATAGATACCTAGAAGATTCCTTTTTGCCTAGGAAAGATTCACGTTACGTGAATCTTTCCTAGGCAAAAAGGAATCTTCTAGGTAACGTGAATCTTTCCTAGGCAAAAAGGAATCTTCTAGGTATCTATCTTGTCCCTTCTCCGAACCCTATCGTGTTATATATCAATGGATAGCTTTTGAAGAGTAGAATCTAAATATGTGAGGTCCGACAAATTTGGAGTTCGTTTGCAAAAATTTTAGGTATCTATCTTGTCCCCTCTCCGAACCCTATCGTGTTATATATCAATGGATGCTTTTGAAGAGTAGAATCTAAATATGTGAGGTCCGACAAATTTGGAGTTTGTTTGTAAAAATTTTATCCAATGTCCCTTTTTGGAGAGAATATTCTGGTCAAACCTCCTTACAGGGCCCCAAAATGAGCTCAAAAATTTCCTAATGTAGTGTCAAAAGATGGGATTTTCTCCTGACCCCACAAAGATCTAGGCAGTCGTAGAATGGCCGGAACCCAAGACAATAAAGGAAGTCAGAGGATTTGTAGGATTAATCGGATGATATAGGATCTTTATACCTAGGTATGCTCAGATAGCATCCCCTTTAACTAACCTTCTCAAGAAGAGTACACTTTTTAAGTGGACTGCAATGTGTCAACCAACCATGTCCCTTAAATTTCTAGATTTTACCAAACCCTTTGAGGTAGTTATTGATGCTAGTGGGTTTGCCTTAGGTGGTGCTGTTATGTAGCAGGAAGGTCATGCAGTGGCCTATGAATCCAGAAAACTCAGGACACATGAGAGAAATTATGTTGTCCATGACTTGGAGTTACGCTTTATGCTCTAAAGTTGTGGAGACATTATCTTCTGGGACAAAGGTTCACCTTGATGAGAGATCATCAAAGTCTGAAGTGGATCTTCACGTAAAGGGATCTCAACATGTGTGATTTCAAAGTGGGGGTAATGATGAGAAAAAAGGAGCCTCTTTCATGAGGGGGAATCCCCACTCTGAGGTGTCAAAATTTAGTTTCTTAAATGTTTTCTTTGGTCCTTAGTCCACTCTTCATCTTATGTGAGCATTTACTCATTTTTGGGGGGTTTTTCTTTTATTTTTCAATTTATCTCGTCCCTACATTTGGATTAATTTTATTGGTCCCTTAGAATCTTAATCCAAAATTTTCAAAAATCTAGACCCTTAGGCTAAGGTCTTTTGTGCAGCTTATAATTTATTTCTAATGCACCTTAGGAATTTCTTTTTAAACTTCTATTTCGAGGGAATTTATTTTAATAAGAAAGGATATTTTTCCATCCAAATATATTTAAAAACTGAATTACCTCTCTCTAGAGCATTTTCTCTCTCTAGGCCAAAACAGGTAGAAACAAGATCTTTTATTATTCTGCAAAGGGGATCGATTACAGGGGAAAAAATTGGACATCTTGAGGGGCTGGCGAGGAATCAAAACGCGAGATGTCACCATCTGGCAAACTGGGGGTAATCCCTTATCAGTTCGGCTGCTTCCTCCCCCCAGGTGGCGTCTTCAAAAGGATAGAACTTCCATTTGTCTAAGAATTCTCTCAGAATTCTATTCCTGAGAACCTTCTCTCGTGAACATCAAGGATTTCTTCAAGTTGGAGTTCCATCAGCCCTTGGGTTGAAGAAGTTAAGAGTTTATCATTAAGCACATGATTCGGGCATGGTACATACTTCTTAAGTAGGCTGACATGAAATACATTATGTACTTTGAGATGGGGAGGCAGAAAAAGTTCATAGGCTAAGTCACCTACTTTCTTTGTGATCAGATATGGACCGCAGCATCTGGGGGATAACTTCTTGTACTTCCCAAGAGATAGAGAGCTTCTTTTGGGGCGTACTCGAATGAAGACCATATCTGCTTCTTCGCATTTTTTGTCTGTCCTCTTCTTATCTGCATACTGCTTCTGTCTATCATGGGTAGCTTTTATATCTTTGCGGATTGATTGCATCTACTGTTCCATGTCGTTAAGCATCTGTCTGGACATCTCGATTGGGTTCGGACCAGCTTAATGGTGTTAGGCAGTCTTGTCCATACAGAGCTTTGAAAGGGCTCTCCCGATACTTCGGTGATAAGAGGCATTGTAGGCAAACTTGACTAGGTGTAGATAGCTTAGCCACTTCTTGGGTTTGCTACCACAGCATGACCGAAGTATATCTTTGATTACTTGGTTCACCCTTTCTGTTTGTCCATCGATCTCGGGGTGGTAAGCTGTGCTGAGATCCAAGAAAGTTCCTACTGCTTCGAAGAATGCAGTCCAGAATCTTGACGTGAATTTGGGATCTCGATCACTTGCTATTCTCCTGGGTAGGCCATGCAATCTCGATCACTTACTATTCTCCTGGGTAGGACATGCAATTTGAAGATTTCCTCGAGGAACACTCTGGCCACATCCACTGCATTGTAGGTTTCTTTTACTGGAATCAGATGGGCAAGTTTGGTTAGTCTATCAACTACCACAAAAATGGAGTTGTAACTTGATTGCACTGAAGGTAGTCCACTAATAAAATCCATACTGATACATTCCCACTTCATCTGGGGGATGTCTAATGGATGTAACTTTCCAGGCATTTTTAGTCTCTTGGCTTTGACTTTCTGACATATCAGGTATTGACATACATGATTAAGTACATCCTTTTTTAGTCCAGGACAAAAGAAGCTTTTCTTAACAGACATGTAGGTCTTGATGAAACCTGGATGTGCTACTATAAGGCTATCATGGGCTTCATTCAGAATTTGACCCTGAGTTCTCTCATCATTGGGAATGCATAGCCTACTACTGTAATACATAATTCCATCATCCATGTTGTACCCTTGAACTTGATTTAATTCTTGAGGAGCTTTTCTTTCTTGCATAAGTAGGGTAGCAATAGAGCCAAAGAATCTATCCTGCATGATCTTCTCTCTTGCTTCAATAATCAATGGATTTGACACCATTGTGATTTGCAAGCAAGGAGGCTTTTCTGCTGAGGGCATCTGCTACCACATTTTCTTTGCCTGGACGATACTTGATTTCAAAATCAAATTCCTGCAAGGTCTGCATCCACCTTCTTTGGTGCATGTTGAGATCCTTTTTGAGTGAAGATCCACTTTAAGCTTTGATGATCTGTCAATCATTAAAGTGAATCTTTGACCCAGTAGTAGGTAATGTCTCCACAACTTCAGGGCATAGACTACTGAAAGTAGCTCGAGGTTGTGGACATAATAATTTCTCTCATGCGTTCTGAGTTTTCGGGATCCATAGGCCACTGCATGACCTTCTTGCATGAGCGCACCTCCTAGGGCAAAACCACTGGCATCAGTTTTACTACCTCAAAGGGTAGAGAGAAATCTGGCAACTTCAGAACGGGATTGGTTACCAAGGCAGTCTTCAGCTTATCAAAAGCGCTCTGACACTTGGCAGACCATTGAAACAGGGTATTCTTCTTGAGAAGATTAGTTAGGGAGGAAGCCACGAGAGCATACTTAGGTATAAAAATTCTATACCAAGTAGTTAATCCCAAGAATCCCCTGACTTCTTTCACTATCTTTGGTTCAAGCCAATCAATGAGTGCTTGGACTTTTTCAAAATTTGGAGAAATTCCTTCTTTGGATACCAGGAGGCCCAAGTATTCAACATGGTCGATAGAGAAAGTGCATTTGCTCTTTTTTGCGCAGAGTTGGTGCTTCCTTAGAATCTCAAGAACTTTACGGACGTGAGCTTCATGGTCAACTGCATTCTTTGAGTAAATTAGAATATCATCAAAGAAAACAAGAACAAAATCATCCAAGTATTCTCTGAGAGTGTCCTGCATTAGGCGATTGAATGTCCTGCATTAGGTGATTAAATGTAGCTGGGGCATTTGTCAATCCAAATGACATGACTATAAGTTCATAGTTCCCATAGCGAGTATTGATGGCTATCTTCGGGATATCTTGATCATTAATCGTGATCTGGTAATACCCTGATTTGAGATCTATCTTAGTGAAGATCTAGGCTCCATTTAGCCTGTCCAGAAGCTCATCAATTCTAGGGATAGGATACTTATTCTTAACTCTGTCAGTTGATTGAGACCTCTGTAAACATTGGGTCTCAATCAACTGTGTCAGTTGGTTGAGACCTCTGTAAACATTGGGTCTTACAAACCCTTGTTCTAACAGCTTCCTAAGCTATTCCTTGAGTCCGCCGATGGCTTCAAGGATTGGCATTTTGTATGTACGCTAGAATATTGGCTAAGCTCCAGGGGTCAATTCTATCTCATGATCTACTTCTCAAATCGAAGGCATCTCTGTTAGCTCTGTTGGGAATAAATCATCATACTCACTTAACCATTCTAGTTCTTTAGCCTTTAACTTTGTGTCTACCGGATTCATTTTGATGACATAAATGAGTTGCTTCTTTCTAAGTTCTTTCAATAACTTAGAATATTTTACTAATTGCAGATCTGGGGATCCGAAAATTCCAGTTTCTTGAAATTTGTTCCTGTGAAGGTCACGGAAGGAAATGGTTCCATTATGTCAGCTTGATTTGAGTGGAGCCAATCCATTCCAAGGATTCCCTCTCAAAAACTCCCAAAGGTAGGACTATGAACTCACAGTCAGTTACATTCCCATCTAGATTAAACTGAATACAATCTATCTCATTGGTGAGTGAAAAGAATCTTCCCACGGGCCAATTCAACTTGCATAGGTTTCCCTGATTTCTGTTCTAAGACTAGCTTGCACAAGCATCCAGGGGAAATGAATGAATGAGTAGTGTCTGAATCAATCAAAAGCTTGAATGACTTACCCTTATACTCAGCTAGAGAATGGATGACAGAGAATTGACAATTTGGCCCTTGGTTCTCAATTGAGGCATAAATCTGACCCCTTTCCTCTTCCACTACTTTTGCTATCGTAACTACTCTGGCTGCTCTCTACAGATTGGGGTGGAACTCTTTCTCTTTGGTTACCCCAGTTTTGGGAGGGAGTTCTAAGACTACTCTCAACAGAGGTAGATGGTTGAGCTAGAGTCTTCCTGGGATTGCCTTGATTTTGACAAGACAGATTCTGATTTGAATGATACGAAGGGGCTGGTCTCTACACTACCCTGGGTCCTTGACTTCCCTGTCCTCTTGACATGGCAGGAGTCAAGCAGACTTTAATAAGCTGGTGACCGAAACCCTAGCATCCAAAACACCTGTTCTCACTTCTAAGCTCGTCCCTCTGAGTCCTTGAAAAAAGTGGGGGTCCTGAGAAAGTGTTCTAAGGGAAGGGTCTTTCTTCACTTCTGAATCTTCTAGCATCTTAATTCTGATTTGGGCCTTGCTGCCTCTTTGGGGGTGGAAAGTTTGAAGCACTTCCCGGGGTTTGGAACATTTTAAAGTTTGAGGGTGTAGGCTTTGGCGGGACCTTAACAACAAATGCCTTGGCAAAGTTTTTTGCCATTCTGACAACTTCTGCCATTGAGACTGGTTTGGCATTTTTCACTAAAGTGTCCAATGGATCGTTCATCCCTCGAATGAATCTGGCCATCATCTGCTCTTCATCCAAAAGCGGAGAATATTTGAAGAGAAGGGCAAATGCCTGATGGTATTCTTCAGTTGTCTGGCTATCCTGCTTCAATTCCAAGAACTCATTCATTTTGGTTTCCAGGAAGCCCGGAGGACAAAACCTCTTCCTGAGGTAAGCTTTAAGATCTGACCAGGTCTGGGTATTTCAGTCGAGACAGTTTGTCTTGCAATGGTTCCTCCATGCGAGTCTAGCCGTTTCCACAATTTTCAATCTGGCGAGAGCCATCTTGCTCCTCTCATTATAATCGGTTACATCAAAATACTCTTCCATTGCCTCGATCCATTTTTCTATTGTTTATCCTAAATGTTCCCCTTCACCCTTGTTGAAGGGACTAGGTTGGGATCGGTGCAGGGCTTTACGAACGTCCGGATCTAACTCTTCATCATCCGTAAAAGGATCCAGCTGCCTACCACACGGGCTGCTGTGCACCTCATGATTCTGACAAAACGAGATTTTTGTCAACTTAACTTTGTAATCAGATTTATGACTATTTAATTTTTGAGATGTATTTCTTAAAAAAATAAATATTCCATCATAATTCTTAAAAACAAGATTCACTCTGATAATTTTATTAAGCAATATTCACAATCACGAAAACACTTTGGAATCTTTTGCAAAACATCATTTATTATCAAAAGTTGTTGATATATACATAAAGCGTCTCGGCTCCAAAAGTCACTGCCTCCATCGCGTACGCATAAAAAGGCGATACTGTGATGGAGACATGCTATGATATACACGATTCATCACTGATAATGGCACTGTAATTCTGCTCCTAGGAATAAAGCGGCTTAGAAGAAATTCTAAAATTTCAGGGTGAATGATTATAGAGTTGGACATAATGAATAACTCCTAGCCTTATCAAGATCATGGCTAGCGAGATATTCTGCCTGAGTCTTTGATGCTGATTGGTATTGACGTTAATACTTTGCCCCCCAGAGAACCACCAGAGAACCACATGTGCTGACGTCGCTCTACTCGATCAGGAATGTATAGATCCTCAAAGTGATGAGCAAGCCTCACTCTGCTTTCTCGAGTTGTAGCAGAGTTGATGAGATTTTTGAAGGCAAAGGCGATCATATCCTGACTCTCAGAAAGTCCAAGAATGCTAGACAGATTTGGGGTAACCATCTAAAAATACAGTTCAATTTATGAGTTTTCAATTTATGAATTCATTTTAAACATAATCTTTGAAAATGAAAATAATATTTCTGAGATTTACTTTAAAATTTTAGGCAATTTTTGTTGTTGTTTCATAAGTTTACAACAGCGCTCTGATACCAGCTGTGAGACCCCTCTGCCCCCTCCACGCACCGGGGATTCCCGGTTGATAGAAGCGGAAGTAGCTTCCTCTTATGGGGGCAAGGTTTCCCACTTGGGGCCTCGCCCCTCGAATGTCTGGGCACGAGACTAATCTGGTGGTCATTCTGAAAGCGAAATTGGGAAAATTTTCCTTGCTCGAAAAACACGGATGATTCCACCTTTTTGAATTTCTTAACAAATTTTCTAATGGGGTCAAGAGAACTAAACTATCCTTCACCTGATTAAACAAGATAGAAGGAAAACTATTACAGACTTAAAGAAATCAATGCTTTTTTCCTAACTGAATCAGACATAGCCGTTGATCTAATCATTTGAGAAAGTCTTCAGGTTTTTTATTTAACTACTCGAATTCTAAGCGTATTCCTATTATTTCAATTTCATTATTAATACTCCACTGACTCCAGCCGGCCCATGGATTAGCCACCACCCAACCATTGGAATCGGTAGAACCAGACAATTACTCACCCACCCATAATTGAATGCCTTTCTTAACTTTTTCTTTTGATACAGATACACACACACTCCTCTTTAAAACTTTAACTTATAAAACAATCCATTGACAAACAGTTATTGGTTACAGATGTCATAACTCAAAATTTCCATCCAGTCCCTTGTTTCTCAAAAAAAAAACAGTATTACTCTGGCTCTCCATTGAGACTAGCTGGTCAGCAAACAAGATCCAGTAACAGATTACAATAATCATTTTGTCCATTATACATATCTTCCATGACATACGCATGGGTGTCCTAGGCACCGCGAGCTCGTGCATCGCCTGGTCAGAACCCTCTAGGATCCTCCTTAGGTGTCCTGGCACTTCACTCAGGGACCGCTTTGTCGGCCCTCGTCCATCGTACCGGAAGCGCACCATTTAAACCGTACCGAGGCTGGTTAAGACCTGGGCACGCTTTGCCGCGTGAGACATCCTTTGAACATTCCCTGCCGCGAGCTGTTGCAACCGAACTTCCCTTAGAAAAACAAATACCAAATGCTCCCTCTAGCATTCTGGCATAAAATAGTCCTTTAAGAAAATAGGGTTTCTATGCAAGTTTTCAGTTTGATTTTCTTTTGAGTATGTACAATGAGTATATCTTGAATTAGTATCCCCAAAACTTCTTGATCGTAATTCTGAATTTCATAACAGAATTCCTCGAATTCTGTAACCTTGATTCTCAGATCAATTCGAAGGGTCTCAAACTTAGTTTCAGATTTGGCGGGAGATTTGAGTGTACTTTTCTGAATTGGTCACATCTTCTTCACTCGAACTAACAAAAGAGTTTGGTCTTGGTCATAGTCTGATTCAAGGTTCGAGTGTGATAAGATTTTTCCTGAACTATCTTTCTCAAAAAGTTTTGATAAATCAATAAAAATAACACTTTCATTAATAAAAAAATTTCAATATGCATAGAAATTAAATTCAATGAAAACAACACTTTCATAATAATAAAAATTCCAATATGCATCTTTCTATGCATAGAAAATAAATTCAATGAAAATAACACTTTTATAAAAAAATTTCCATTATGCATCTTTCTATGCATAGAAATTAAATTCAATGAAAATAACACTTTTATAATAAAAAAATTTCCATTATGCATCTTTCTATGCATAGAAACTTAATTCAATGAAAATAAGACTTTTATAATTAAAAAATTCTATTATGCATCTTTCTATGCATAGAAACTTAAATCAATGAAAATAACACTTTTATAATAAAAAAATTTCAATTATGCGTCTTTCTATGCAGAGAAATTAAATTCAATGAAAATAACACTTTTATAATAAAAAAATTCCATTATGCATCTTTCTATGCATAAAATTAAATTCAATGAAAATAACACTTTTATAATTAAAAAATTTCCATTATGCATATTTCTATGCATAGAAATTCAATTCAGTGAAAATAACGCTTTTATAATAAAAAAATTTCCATTATGCATCTTTCTATGCATAGAATTTAATTTTAATAATTTATATTAGTGATATCCATGCATATTCATAGGTGAATATGTACATGGAGTAAATTAGAATATTTCTTTTAGAATGCACAAACGGTGGGAATTACTCTTTTGGAATAACATAAAAATAAACTTTCTTTTCCACAAAATTCTAGAAAATTTTATCATAACCTCCTTTGTATGGCTGACCATTTCTCATTTTTAACATTCTATTTTCAATTTAAAT
This sequence comes from Cibotium barometz, assembly GCF_041138505.1. Taxonomy (NCBI): domain Eukaryota; kingdom Viridiplantae; phylum Streptophyta; class Polypodiopsida; order Cyatheales; family Cibotiaceae; genus Cibotium; species Cibotium barometz. The sequence continues at coordinate 30,975,971 of NC_141067.1, forward strand.
TAACCCCAATTAGATGTAAAGGACTCTAATCTACACAATTTTTAATTTCTAAGAGAGTAAAAAATAAGAAAAGTTTAATTTCATTCTAGGATAAAGAAAGACTAAATTGTAAAGAAGAGAAGGGGGTGGCCTTTTCATCAAGGCATAGCATTAGAAATTACTTCAATCAACAAAAAAACAAGAAAACCATAGATTTAAAATTAAAAAGTAAGAAAAATTTATCTTACATGGAGTTTGTAAGCTTTCCTTTGGCTTGAGGGATTGAGGGTTCTACTCTTGTTTGGATCAAGAGTGGCCCAACAATTACTTTGGAGAGAATTAAGCCAAAAACAATTGAATTATCAAGAAAATTCAATGTAAATGGCATTGGGTAGGAGTAGAGTAATAGTGCATAAACACTATTAAGCTTTTACAAAGGGGGAGGCTTCTATTTATAGGAAAAAGTGAAGCAAAGTGAGCCTCAAACCAAGCAAAGTGATTCTAGAATTTTCTAGATCAGTGTTTGGTCAATTTTTGACCATTTTTGGGTCAGTTCAGCTTACTTTTTGGAACTAGACTTGAAATAGGAGAGAGGAGAGATAAAATATCTCAATTAGACTTGAAATAGGAGAGAGGAGAGATGAAATATCTCAATTAATTGATTTAAAATTTGGGATAATGATGAGAAAAAAGGTGCCTCCTTCATGAGGGGAAATCCACACTCTGAAGTGTCAAAATTCAGTTTTTTAAATGTTTTCTTTGGTCCGTAGTCCATTCTTCATCTTATGTGAGCATTTACTTATTTTTTTGGGGGGGTTTTCTTCTATTCTTCAATTTATCTCCCCTACATTTGGATTAATCTTATTGGTCCCTCAGAACCTTAATCCAAAATTTTTAAAAAATCTCGACCCTTAGGCTAAGGTCTTTTATGCAGATTATAATTTATTTCTAATGCACATTAGGAATTTCTTTTTAAACTTCTATTTCAGGGAAATTTATTTTAATAAGAAAGGATATTTTTCCATCCAAAGATATCTAAAAACTGAATTATCTCTCTCTAAAATATTTTCTCTCTCTAGGCCAAAACAAGTAGAAACAAGATCTTTTATTATTATGAAAAGGGGATTGATAACAGGGGAAGAAACTGGACATCTTGAGGGGCTGGGGAGGAATCTTACACATTCCATCCACATTACATCACATCCACATTTATCCATATATCACCTCCATTCACGTCTCATCACATTCATCCACATCCATCCATTCATTCACATTTGACACATCTATCCACATCCATCCATTCAGTCACATTCACATCTATCCACATCCATCCATTCATTCACATTTATTCACATCCATCCATTCATTCACATTCACATCTATCCACATCCATCCATTCATTCATATGCACATCTATCACTTCACATCTCATTCTCATCCGTTTACATCACATCACATCCATTCACATATCTCATTCACATCTCATCACATTCACATCCACATCCATTTACATCGCATCACATCTCATCACATCCACTCACATCTCCTCACATCACATTCACATATTATCACATTCACATATTATCATCACATCTCATCACATTCATCCACATCCATCCATTCATTCACATTCACATCTATCCACACCTATTCATTCATTCACATGCACATCTATCCACATCAATCCATTCATTCACATTCACATCTATCCACATCCATCCATTCATTCACATCTATCCTTATCCATCCATTCATTCACATGCACATCTATCACTTCACATCTCATTCTCATCCATTTACATCACATCACACCCATTCCCATATCATCACATTCACATCCACATCCATCACATCTCATCACATTCACATCCACATCCATTTACATTGCATCAGATCTCATCACATCACATTCACATCCATTTACATCTTATCGCATCACATTCACATCTTATCACATTCACATCTTATCACATCCACATCCATTTACATCGCATCACATCCACTCACATCTCCTCATATCTTATCACATCACATTCACATCTTATCACATCACAGTCATTTACATTCCTTAAGCTTCATTAATGAGAACTAATTCTAAACTTCCGTTTACTCATTGGATCCTCGATCCTTCCAGGGATTCTAGATTCTCTTTTCTGAATAAGAATTATCCAAGTTTTCTCGATGGATATTTTTATATTCTTTCTCAAATTTCTCAATTAAAATATATTCAATATTCTTCTTTTCGAGTAAAAGATTCATGGGATTTACAAAAATTAATTCTACCTATATTTTCCAATAAAAATAAAAATACTCAAAATTTCACTTTTGATAAATACTCATAATTTGAATTATGCCAAAAAATATCTCTATTACCATTTAATTTCTTGGATCTCCATTATCATGGAAATTCCTCTTTTTGCATAAAATAAATTTACCAAAAATTTCTCTTTTACCATTTAATTACTTGGATCTCAAATATCATGGGAATTCCTCTTTTTGTATAAAAATGAATCCTAGAATATGGTGGGAAGTCCTCTTTTAGCAGTATGCATAAAAATAAGATATGTATAATTTTTTGAAAATTTTACCATAGCTTCGCTCTATTACTTATAATTCTCAATTATCCCACTAGATTAAGCTAATTCCATTATTTCTGTTTTCCCAAATTGATAGGATAATCTATTTCTCGTTTAGAATCAATCAAAGTAGTTTTTAACTACTTATAAATAATCTAAAAGAAATAACCATTATTTTGTTAACACAAAATCATAAAAATACCATTTTCTTAATCTTTAGCTTATCAAGCCTAGAGTTTAGCTTTGAATTAAGAGACTATGATTGAGAATCATCCTTTTACAAGGGATTTAGCCATAAAGATGGCTATTCTTTTTAAGATAGAGATTTACTTAAAGAAAGCATTACAAATAAGCATAAAGATTAACTTTCTCTTAATTAAGCATTAAGACTTTAAGAGAAAGCTTGATCTGAAATAAAACAATTATTTAGAAAGCTTCTCAATCTTGAGAGGGGTTGAGAAGAAGAAAGTCATTGAGATAAATTGGAAAAACCCGTAAAATTTGATTTTACCTCCAAGTTTGGCTTGATTCTCTATTAGCAGTGAAGCCCTCGACCAATCAATTGGTCCACCAAGAGGAGAAGAGAAACTCCAAGAGTTGTTGTTGCAGGGATAGAGAGCTCCAATCTCCCAAGAGAGAGGAAAATTTAAGGGATAATAGAAAATATGATTATTTTAATATTTCAATTTGGACAAGATTTGGACTAGTTTAGCTCCCTTTTTGATTTGGTTTGATCCAGGCGAGAGGAGAGAAAAATATCACAATTTTTTTGAAAAAAAAACCCTTCCACACATGTGAAAAAGGTGCCTACCTCAAGAGTCCCCGTCTCTTTACCAAGGTGTCAGAAATGCATCATTATTCCAAAATATCTCATTTTTTTAGTAATATCTCATAATTTTTAACTAATAAACCTTATACTCAGTCAACTCTTCATCTTATGTGAGCATTTAGTCATTTTTGGGTATTTTCTTTTATTTTTTTGGATTTATCTCATCCCAACACTTGGATTAATCCAATTGGCCCATTGGAACCTTAATTGGACAATAATCCAAATTTTTTTGAAAATGTAGACCCTTACGCTAAGGTCCCTTATACACATTTTCAATTAATTCCTAATGCACCTTGGAACGTTCATTTTGAACTTCTGTTTTAGGGGAATCCATTTTAGACATTAGGAGGATTTTTATATCCAAAGATATCTCAATTTTGAATTATCTCTCTCTAGACATTTTCTCTCTCTAGGGGAAAACAAGATCTTTCTTCTATTTCAGAGAGGGGAATGATTTCAAGAACAAAAGGGGAGGTTCTTACACCTTTACACCTCAAAAGCCGGAGGGAGGAATCTTACATCCTTTCCCACTTAAAAAACGCGAGATGTCCTCATCTCGCAATTGGAGGATAAACTCTTTCACCTTAAGATCCAAATGATTTTGGGGTTCCTTATAGTGTGGTAAACCCACACCGAATCTCGGGATAAATATCCCTTCTACAAGAAGAACATACAGAACTCATTATTAGAGAACAATTCGTTCAGAACATATCATTCATATACTTAACACAATAATGGTCCATCTGACTCAAAATTTCATCTGAGCATTCCTCCATGTCGAGAATTTCAGTTATGCAGGTTCTCAATTTGTCATCCTTTAATTAGATCCACTGGGTCAAAGGTCAAACAGCAACAATCTGTCAACACAATCCACTAATCTCATATAGTGATCTGCTGAAAGTTATAATCATCTTCTAGTTACTACCATCATCACTGGGATTCGTCCCATTCATCCTCATTGTGGCTTTGTTCAACTTATCTTCCTTCAACTAGAATTCAAAAATCATCATCTTTCAATTAGAATCCAAATCAATTCATCAATTCTCAACCAAAATTCAAAAAATCATATCAACCAGCATTCGAATTCATCCTCTGGATAGCAGTTTTGATTATAATTTCAAGGTCTTATATTTACTCGTATATATTGTCAGTAAAGAGCTGCAGATATACCCATGGTATATACGGGTAGTCATGGTCCTTGGAGCTATAAGGTAAATACCAAAATATCTAGGCCTCAAGAAAGTCAGGGATTCCATACAATTGCAGTACTTCCATCTGAAGACCCAATTTCCAATTTATGAATCTTCATTTTGAATATCAATTTGTATGAATTTCATCACACAATTACAATCTTTTACTGGTACTTCATAAATTTTTGACATTTCTGGCTTCTCGGTTGTTCCACTTTAGCCAATTCGCTCTGATACCAGCTAAAAGATCCGTGCCCACTCCGCGCAACGAATTTCGGCATGCTAGCAGCAGAAGTAGCACTTCTTGTGCAGGGCAGAATCTCTCACTCGGGGCCTCGCCAACGGATATCCGGATAAGAAACTAATCCCTCGGTTCTTCCAAAACCGAACCCAGAAAACTTTCCTTGCTCAGCAGACATAGGTGATTCCTCCAGGATATTTTTGTTCTAACGTAGTCAAGAGCTTTAACTAACAAAACTTATCCGACCGAACCCGTAAGTCACATGGTCAGATCAAGGAAGAAACTTGCACTTGGATCATAGAGACCAACACTTTTTTCTTCATCAAGAGGCACAGCCTTTGATTCTTTTCCATAGAACAAAGACTATCCGGGATTTACTTCATCTATCGTAACATAACAGAATTGAGTCTCATTTTAGCGATCTATCAGTCCAGCCTAATCCCATGGGTTAGCCAACCGCCAAAATACATTTTCTAAACGAACTCTCATCTTTCCACATTATTCCACATCATTTCTCGTTATTCCACATTCTTCTAGATCAATTCACATTGCTTATTCTACATCCAGTCATATGTATTCCCATCGTCTAATCCATTTTCATTCAATCACATCATATTCCATTCTCATCCATTCTCATCCAATCACATCATTTTCCAATCACATCCAATCACATCATATTACATCTCATCACATCTATCCTCATCACATCTCATCCATTCACATCTACCCATATCCACATCACATTCACATCACATCTACCCATATCCACATCACATCTCATCCATTCACATCTACCCATATCCACATCACATTCACATCACATCTCATCCATTCACGTCTCATCACATCATATTCACATCCATTTACATCTCATCACATCCATTCAGATACCATCACATCACATTCACATCCATTCACATCTCATCGCATCCATTCACATCTCATCGCATCCAGTTACATCTCATCACACTCATTCACATCCATCACACCCATTCACATCCATTACACCCATTCACATCCATCACACCCATTACACCCATTCACATCCATCACATCTCATTCACATCCATCACACCCATTCACATCCATCACATCTCATTCACATCCATCACACCCATTCACATCCATCACACCCATTCACATCCATCACATTCATTGCATCCACATCACATCACATACATTCCATCCACATCTATCCTTATTACATCACATTCATTCCATCCATATCACATCACATTCATTCCATTCACATTACATCACATCCACATCTATCCACATCACATCTCATTCATTCCATCCATATTACATCACGTCCACATTTATCCATATCTCATCACATCCATTAATATCTCATCACATTCATCCACGTCCATCCATTCACATTCACATCCATTCATTCACATTCACATCTCATCACATCCACCCATTCACATCTCATCACATTCATCCATCCATTCATTCACATTCACATCTATCCACATCCATCCATTCATTCACATTTACATCTATCCACATCCATCCATTCATTCACATTTACATCTATCCACATCCATCCATTCATTCACATGCACATCTATCCACATCCATCCATTCATTCACATTCACATCTATCCACATCCATCCATTCACTCACATGCACATCTATCACTTCACATCTCATTCTCATCCAATTACATCACATCACACCCATTCACATATCATCACATCTCATCACATTCACATCCACATCCATTTACATCGCATCACATCTCATCACATCCACTCACATCTCCTCACATCACATTCACATCTTATCACATTCATCCACATCCATCCATTCATTCACATTCACATCTATCCACATCCATCCATTCATTCAGATTCACATCTATCCACATCCATCCATTCATTCACATGCACATCTATCCACACCCATCCATTCATTCACATGCACATCTATCACTTCACATCTCATTCTCATCCAGTTACATCACATCACACCCATTCACATATCATCACATCTCATCACATTCACATCCACATCCATTTACATCGCATCACATCTCATCACATCCACTCACATCTCCTCACATCACATTCACATCTTATGACATCACATTCACATCTTATGACATCACATTCACATCTTATCACATTCACATCCACATCCAATCGCATCACATCTCATCACATCCAATCGCATCACATCTCATCACATCCACTCACATCTCCTCACATCACATTCACATCTTATCACATCACATTCACATCTTATCACATTCATCCACATCCATCCATTCATTCACATTCACACCCATCCATTCATTTTCGGATTCACATCTATCCACATCCATCCATCCATTCACATGCACATCTATCCACATCCATCCATTCATTCACATTCACATCTATCCACATCCATCCATTCATTCACATGCACATCTATCACTTCACATCTCATTCTCATCCAGTTACATCACATCACACTCATTCACATATCATCACATCTCATCACATTCACATCCACATCCATTTACATCAAATCACATCTCACATCCACATCCATTTACATCGCATCACATCTCACATCTTCACATCTCATTCTCATCCAGTTACATCACATCACACCCATTCACATATCATCACATCTCATCACATTCACATCCACATCCATTTACATCGCATCACATCTCATCACATCCACTCACATCTCCTCACATCACATTCACATCTTATCACATTCACATCCACATCCAATCGCATCACATCTCATCACATCCAATCGCATCACATCTCATCACATCCACTCACATCTCCTCACATCACATTCACATCTTATCACATCACATTCACATCTTATCACATTCATCCACATCCATCCATTCATTCACATTCACATCCATCCATTCATTTTCGGATTCACATCTATCCACATCCATCCATTCATTCACATGCACATCTATCCACATCCATCCATTCATTCACATGCACTTCTATCATTTCAAATCTCATTCTCATCCATTTACATCACATCACACCCATTCACATCTCATTACATTCACATCCACATCCATTTACATCGCATCGCATCTCATCCACATCTCATCACATCCACTCACATCTCCTCACATCACATTCACATCTTATCACATTCATCCAGATCCATCCATTCATTCACATCTATCCACATCCATCCATTCATTCACATTCACATCTATCCATGTGCATCCATTCATTCACATGCACATCTATCCACATCAATCCATTCATTCACATTCACATCTATCCACATCCATCCATTCATTCACATGCACATCTATCACTTCACATCTCATTCTCATCCATTTACGTCACATCACACCCATTCACATATCATCACATCTCATCACATTCACATCCACATCCATTTACATCGCATCACATTCACATCTTATCACATCACATTCACATCCACATCCATTTACATCGCATCTCATCCACATCTCATCACATCCACTCACATCTCCTCACATCACATTCACATCTTATCACATTCACATCCACATCCATTTATATCACATTCACATCCACATCCATTTATATCACATCACATCCAATCACATCTCCTCACGTTACATTTACATCTTATCACATCACATTCATTTACATTCCTTAAGCTTAATTAATGAGAACTAATTCTAAACTTTCATTTACTCATTGGATCCTCGATCCTTCCAAGGATTCTAGATTCCCTTTTCTGAATTAGAACTATCCAAGTTTTCTCGATTGATATTTTCATATTCTTTCTCAAATTTCTCAATTTAAATATATTCAATATTCTTCTTTTCGAGTAAAAGATTCATGGGATTTACAAAAATTAATTCTACCCATATTTCCCAATAAAAATAATAATACTCAAAATTCTTTTTTTGATAAATACTCAATAATAATACTCAAAATTCTTTTTTTGATAAATACTCATAGTTTGAATTATGCCAAAAATTCCTCTTTTACCATTTAATTTCTTGGATCTCAATTATCATGGGAATTCCTCTTTTTGCATAAAATAAATTTACCAAAAATTCCTCTTTTACCATTTAATTACTTGGATCTCAAATATCATCGGAATTCCTCGTTTTGTATAGAAATAATTACCAAAATTTTTTCTTTTCTCATAATCAATTAATTATGCATAATTACAAAAAAAGTATTTCTCATGAATATGACAAAAATCATTCTTTTTGCATAGGATATCCAATCCTAGAATATGGTAGCAGGTCCTCTTTTAGCATTATGCATAAAAATAAGATATGTCTAATTTTCTAAAAATTTTACCATAGCTTCGTTGCTATTACTGATAATTCTTCGTTGCTGATAATAGCTTCATTGCTATTACTGATAATTCTTAATTTTTTTAAAAGAGTAAACGCTTGTAATGAAAACATGATAGTAGTTTCTCTTTTATGCTTAAAATAAAACTACAAATTTAAATCATAATTTTAACCATAATCATAAACCTAATTATGATTATCCCACTAGATTAAGCTAATTCCATTATTTCTCTTTTTCCAAATTGATAGGATAATCTATTTCTCGTTTAGAATCAATCAAAGTAGTTTTTAACTACTTATAAATAATCTAAAAGAAATAACCATTATTTTGTTAACACAAAATCATAAAAATACCATTTTCTTAATCTCTAGCTTATCAAGCCTAGAGTTTAGCTTCGAATTAAGAGACTATCATTGAGAATCATCCTTTTTCAAGTGATTTAGCCATAAAGATGGCTATTCTTTTAAAGATAGAGATTTACTTAAAAAAAGCATTATAAATAAACACAAAGAATAACTTTCTCTTAATTAAGCATTAAGACTTTAAGGGAAAGCTTGATTTGAATTAAAACAATTATTTAGAAAGCTTCTCAAGCTTGAGAGGGATTTAGAAGAAGAAAGTCATTGAGATAAATTGAAAAAAACCATAAAAATTGATTTTATCTCCAAGTTTGGCTTGATTCTCTATTAGCAGTGAAGCCCTCGACCAATCAATTGGTCCACCAAGAGGAGAAGAGAAACTCCAAGAGTTATTGTAGAGAGAGAGCGAGAGCTCAGAGAGGAAAATTTAAGGGATAATAGAAAATATGATTATTTTAATATAATATTAGCATAGTATAGCTCCAATATTTTTTACAAATGACCGAGGGTCTATTTATAGGTGAGGGAGGCCACTAACCAAGTCCAACTGGGTTGTAGAAATTTCAGGTTCAGTTTGACTCAATTTGGACAAGATTTGGACCAGTTTGGCTCCCTTTTTTATTTGGTTTGATCTCCAGGAGAGATAAAAATATCACATTTTTTTAAAATTAAAAACCCTTCCACACGTGAAAAAGGTGCCTACCTCAAGAGTCCCCCTCTTCTTACCAAGGTGTCAAAAATGTATCATTATTCCAAAATATCTTATTTTTTAGCTAATAAACCTTGTACTCAGTCAACTCTTCATCTTATGTGAGCATTTACTCATTTTTGGGTATTTTCTTTTATTCTTTTGGATTTATCTCATCCCAACACTTGGATTAATCCAATTGGCCCATTGGAACCTTAATTCGACGATAATCCAATTTTTTTTGAAAATGTAGACCCTTAGGTTAAGGTCCCTTATAAAAATTTTCAAGTAATTCCTAATGCACCTTGGAAAGTTCATTTTGAACTTCTGTTTCAGGGGAATCCATTTTAGACATTAGGAGGATTTTTTATATCCAAAGATATCTCAATTTTGGATTATCTCTCTCTAGACATTTTCTCTCTCTAGACCAAAATAGGGTAAAACATGATCTTTCTTCTATTTCAGAGAGGGGAATAATTTCAAGAATAAAAGAGGAGGTTCTTACACCTTTACACCTCAAAAGCTAGAGGGAGCAATGAGTAGGTGTGCATAAATATTTTATGATAAAAGAGGGATTTCAATGATATTTTATCTTAGGAAAATAGAGAAAAGAATGTAAAAATATTCATAGGAATGCATCGAGAAAACATGGATAAATTTTAATGAGAAAGTGGAATCACGAACATATTTATTTTTTGGAATTATGAAGTATATGTCTAGATTCTTGAGAAATGGAATCTTCAGTACATTCTGAACGGGAAAAGAGATTTCCCAAGAAAAGACCAAAAACATGCTTAGTTGGATGAATGTAAATACTTGTGGACTGACTTATTCCAAGATTCCCTAAGAAAAGGAATATGGAATTCTTGGAAGGATCGAGGATCCAAAAGTGAACGGGAACTTAGACTTAATTGAATTGAGTTGACAGAAGGTTGCCTTTGACTAAGCCAAGTAATGTCTGAGACTTAGAAAGTCATGTCAGTATAAAAAGTAGAGTAACTGTACTTTTAACTTGATTGATTGTGGAAAAAAGATTTTGATGTGACTAGATCAAGGAAAGTTGATAATCAAACATGATTCGCTCAAAGCGAAAAGAGACCATCTTGTTCGTAGAAATTGGAATTGATGTGGGTGATGTGTGAAATGATGTGGAGTGATGTGTGGAAGGATGTGGAATATGTGGATTGATGTGGAGTGATGTGTGGAGTGATGTGGATTGATGTGGAGTGATGTGTGGATTGATGTGGATTGATGTGTGGATGATGTGAATGAATGTGGAAATGATGTTGGATGATGTTAATGAATGTGAAAATGATGTGTGGATGATGTGAATAGATGTGAAATGATGTGGGATGATGTGAATGGATGTGGATTGATGTGTGGATGATGTGAATAAATGTGGAAATGATGTGGCAGGATGTGAATAAATGTGGGAATGATGTGGGATGATGTGAATGGATGTGAATTGATGTGGGATGATGTGAATGTATGTGAATTAATGTGGGATGATGTGAATGGATATGAATTGATGTGGAACGATGTGATGTGAATTGCTATGGAAAAATCTGGAATAACGAGAAATGATGTGGAATGATATGGAATGATGAGAAATGATGTGGAATGATGAGGAACAATGAGGAATGATGTGAAAGGATGTGAATGATGGAAAGATGGGAATTTTGTTTGGAAATTGTATTTGTATTCGAAACCTATTTTTTTAAAAGATTGTTTTACATCAAGAATGCCAGGGAAGCATTTTGACTATCTTGGGAATGAGGTTGTGGTGGGGACCTAAGTGGAAAAGGTTGCAATAGTTGACAGAGATTCAAAGAAGGACGTCTCGCATGGCAAGATTGGTCGAGGTCTTAACCGGCCTCGGTTCGGTTAAAATGGTGAGCTTCCGGTATGGTGGATGAGGGGCCAAGGAAGTAGCCTATGAGTGAGGCGCTAGGTCACCTGCGAAGGAGCCTAGAGGTTGCTGACCATACGGTTCTCGGGCTCTGGGTCGCCCAGGATACTCATGCGTGCATCAAGGAAGAAAATGAGTTGGAGTTATTTTCTGAACATGGGCATGGATCTGGTTGATTGGCCTTGCTGGTCTTCAATGGATGAGTTCATGGCTCTTAAAAATGGATCTTGTTGGTTGATCTAATTGATCTTCAACAGAGAGTCCATATGGATTTCATGAGATTATACTCGTAGCTACTATGAGCTAGGGACTATTGAAAAGCCCCTCGAGTGAGCAGGTGGTGAGTGTTCTGGTGCCAATGATGCCATAGGTACGCTGAGAAAGGAATGAATGGAATATAGATTTTATGGAAAAATCTTGGTTATATTCCTCGGTACCTATGGGCTAGGAACTATTGAAAAGGCCCTTGAGTGAAGTACTAGGTGAGCCTAGAGGGACTGACCAGGTGGTGAGCATTCTGGTTGCCGATGATGCCATAGGGACGCCGAGGAAGGAATGATTGGAAATTGGATTTCATGATTGGAAAGTGGAAAAGTTGGAATTGGATCGTGGAACTGGAATACTAAGGATTATGATGGAAACACTGTGGTTTTATTTTTGCAATGCTATTTTGGAAAATAGTTGAGTCTAAGAAAAGGCAATTTCATATTGGGTGCGTAAGTGGTGTGTCTATTTAATTTTTGCATGAGTGCCAGCTAGGGGGCTTGGGAACTCTTTTCCCTAGTACCGGGACAAAACATAACCAAGTCTCTTGTCCGGACATTCGTGGGCAAGGCCCCAAGTAGGAAGCTCTGCCCTGCGTGTGAGGTTGGTACTTCCACTACCAGTACTAAAGAGTTCGTTCGGTGCGTAGAGAGGGAAGGGATCTCACAGCCATCCTTTTACCACTATAGGGAAAAGTTTGAGGCTAGTGTGCATCAAAATGTGCATGGAAACACATGCATAATTGGAAGAAGCCTAGAGAATACTGGTATTGGCTAGAGCACTACTTCAAGACTTTGACATTAACTCAGAGTAGATGCCTAACAAGAGTAGAATGGTTCAAGGGAAATTAGTTAAAGATACCATAAATATATAAGCAAGTGGACATATTAGATGAGATCAACACAACACTTGATTGATTGGGATATGATAGAAAGCTATTCCAAGTCTTTTGTTGGAAGAATTTGGAATAAATATTACCCACATGTGGCCTTGATAAAGATAAATGAGTTCTCCAAGTGTAGCTTATGTAGTTCACTCAAGGCTAGAATGGGAGCCAGCAAGCCAAGTCTATCGGGACAAGAAAACATTAGAGATGAAAGGAACATTCACATGAGTTAGCAAACAAAGTTGCAGAAACATGTACTATGCATGGCACACATTTTCAGAATTATAACCACAAAAATATGTGTGCATCATCCACAAAAAGATGGCTCAAAATAAGATAGCCATCTCTATACTAGAGATGATACCGAAGGATACGGATTGGCATGGCAACTATAGGTGGCATTGATTTGTATGATCACTAATGGACATGGGAAGGGTCATTATGGGTACTTTGCACTAAATATTTTATGTACATTTGACCCCAATCTCATAGTTGGATCCATTGCATTCTATTGGGGATAAGCACCCTCTTGGTGATCTAGCAAAACAAATGGGCTTCTAAGGAGAAATGTTTGAGTTCTTGGTGCTTTGAACTCAAGGGAAGCTTAAGAATACCTCAATATTGGCAATGGTAAAGAGCCTATTATTAAACAGGTGTCAAGTGATACTGCACATGCCACTTTCATAACTAGGAATCCCACCCCACCTTTTCAAGTAGTTACTACCTCACCAAAAAATTAAGAAAGTTCTTCTATTTCTAATGTAGGGCCCATAGTATCAAGAGGACCAGCCACACTAATGTCTACTCTAGCTAACTAACAATCTATAAATGAAGGTTCCAGTGTGGTTTCATCATTCTACAAGTTTCTAGAGAACTTACTGCTACAGCTAATCAGTACTTGTTTGCATATTTGTCTCTCCTTGTTTGAAAGGGGTGCTTTCAAAACTATTCAGTTGGGATTTTTAATGATCGGACACACACATGAGGACATAGATTCAATGTTTAGTAATTTTTCTGAGAAAATAAGAATTGGAAAGACCTTCACTTTACCACATTTAATGGATACCTAAAGGACTAGCTCAACTTCCTCTCGAGTGCCCTTCTTACTTAGAGAAGTACCCAACTTCAAGAGATAGTGTGATGGTTACCTTTGTGATTGGCAAGAAACACTTATAAGACACTTAAAATTGCTTCAATTTTGGCTCTTCATGAAGGGGGACACATTGATAATGAAATATATAAAGAGCATCTAGAAACACCTAACTAGAGGCCTAGTGATGGAGGTATCCCACTATGAAAGAAAGACAATGAAGGTAAACCAATGTTACCACTCGGTAATCCACCTCTATTACCAATGGAAGAGCATTTAGGCCCATGATAGATTATTGGAATAATGTAATCCAAGAGGTTGAGAAACCATTGACATCAAAAGCTAGATTGTACACACATTTTTGCCCAAAATCTCAAGGATCCCAACTGGTAGATAATGTGGATAGTAAAATGGATGTTGAAATATTCTTAGTTTATAAAGAACACAATGATCATTATTGTGGGTCTCAATGGGAAAAACCAAGGGAAGAATTCTACCCAATGTTAGATGTTACGTAGGGATACTTTATCTTGCTAGACCCAAATAACAAAGACATCTATCCCATTTGGCTTGCTATTATGGCTAGATCAGACATTGATATGGACAGGACGTCACCAAATTACAAGAAGCTTTTGATACAGTATTAGCGACCTTGTGCAAGTAAAATTACCCAAATAGCAGACATCTATCCCATTTGGCTTTCTATTATGGCTAAATTAGACATTGATATGGATAGAAAGTCACCAAACTACGAGAAGCTTTTGATACAATATTGGGGACCTTGTGCAAGGAAGAATGGTAGGACATATGTGGAGGCCTATGTTGATTGTCGGAAGGGGTTCTGGGGGTTGAGAACAAGGTAGATACATGGGTGTGAAACATGATGGTGTAATTGTTTAGTCATTGTGGAGATCCAAAAAACTAGGGCCATATATACAAGAATCAAGATACTAGTTAGGGAATCCAAAAAAGCACAAGAAGGCTTCCACCTCACTGGCGTGCATGAACCTTATGGGGATGAACTTGATGTTGCATCCATTGAAGAGTAGTAAAATCTAGATTCAATTTTATGGGTGCTTGAGTTATGTTTCTCTTATATCTTCTTTTTTTCACTTGATACAAACCATCTTTTGTGCCTATAATATTCTTTTATGGAATTAATCACTGTCTATGAAATCACTCAATATAGGTGTTAAAGGGCACTTTCTAGAGTATTTAGATGGTGAAATCACTCAAGAAAGGGACCTTTTCACCTATCACTCAAGAAAGGGACCTTTTCACCTATGATTAATTAACCTTTAATTACTGTCTATGAATAACATGTCCCCACCAGGTACATTAACTCTTCCTTACATTACATTTAGTTATTAAATATGACTTCTTTTCTGAGAATATCTAATAAAAGTTTTAGATATAGAGAATGTTCCTCATGGGTCCTATTATATATGAGAGAATGCCGTGCAAAAAGACTCTCATAAACTTTCCAAGGTATGGATGAAAAATATTATTCATCATTACTAGAAAGCAGCTATTGTATTCATTATTTTGAATGGTAAAATGAATAACTCATAAAGCCCATACCTAGTTCTAAAACCAATCATCACCCTTAAATGGTAACGTGTCCTCAAATCAATCTTTGTGAAGTATCCCATTGTTGGCAAAGGATATTTATTCTTAGTAAAAGTAATAAAGTTTGTTAACTTAAAACCCACACACATTCTTTTTGACTTATCTTTCTTGTCCACTAGGAGAGCTTACTAGGAGAATTTGGTAACTTTGAGTCCAAATGGTAAACCAAGAACTCATAATGACTATACCTACTTCTAAAAGCAGTCTTAAAGGCATTACCTATCCTTAGATCAATCTTCATGAAGTATCCACAAAGCCAATCAATATAAGGTTGTCCATCCTTGGATGAATGTTTGTGAAATATCGCACTCCAGAAAACCAATCCAATAAGGTTATCCATCCTCAGCAAAGCATATTTATTCTTTTAATAATAAATATGTTAAGACCCTTGTATTTAAATATTCTTTTCATCTTATCCTTCTTATCCATGAGGAGTGTCCATTATGAAAACTAGTGATTCCCATGGTGATTTACTAGGCCTCACATGCCCCATCTAGAGACTCCTAAAGATATCTAAAAACTTCATCCTCCTTACTAAGGCTGCCTAAACACTAGATATGCCCCAGGTATAATTTGAGGTCTACAACCCTCTTTAGAGGGAAACCATGTGATAGTTCCTTTGGAAACATGTCCAACTATTTATATTAATCTTATGGTACTAAAGGTAAACCATGTAGGAATTCGTTTGGAAACACATTCAAGTAATTGGATATAATCTCTCGTATTAGGACATAAGAGTTTTCCCTTTGAGCTCACCTTTCGATCTCACCAAATACTCCCCCTTTGAGCTCACTTTTCTATCTCACCAAATTTATAGCACAAAAGCTAAAACTACCTTGCTAGTGTTGGTAGCCAATCAGCCCATTTGTTCACTATGCCTAAATAGCTACCTAGACTTGACCGTTGTGCAACAAACAAAACCTTCTTGTTTTGTAACAAACTTAATAGCTTCTGATGAATGGGTAGTACCCGTAGTTATAAAGGAAAAAGGGGAATTAGTCAGATATAAGGGGATAGAGGGGTTAAAGTAGACTTGGTTTACGTGATTGAGATTGTAGGGAAGGAGTCCATTACCATCTGGATAGTTCAAGAACCATGTCTGGTCTACTTGAGCCCAAAGGAGAGGAACAATATTGAATAGGAAGACATGAGAGTTGAGTCAGCAATTCATGAGTAGAGCTCTTACTAAAAGGAGCATTGTATGAGTAGAGTTGGTTTACCTGATTGAGATTGTAGGGAAGGAGTCCATTACCATCTGGATAGTTCAAGAACCATGTTCGGTCTACTTGAGCCCAAAGGAGAGGAACAGTATTGAATAGGAAGACATGAGATATAAGGGGAATTAGTCAGATATAAGGGGATAGAGGGGTTAGAGTAGACTTGGTTTACCTGATTGAGATTGTAGGGAAGGAGTCCATTACCATCTGGATAGTTCAAGAACCATGTCCGGTCTACTTGAGCCCAAAGGAGAGGAACAGTATTGAATAGGAAGACATGAGAGTTGAGTCAGCAATTCATGAGTAGAGCTCTTACTAAAAGGAGCATTGTATTGTATTATTATTGCTCAAGAATGACTCATGGGTTGGTCTTTGTCTTACTTCTATTATTCTGCATATCTCTATCTATTCAACATTCAATCTTGTTAAGTGTAGTCATGTTTAGATGTGGATCGTTGTCTGGATTCAGGACAGACTTAGGAACTAACTTGCTTTGTAGTCAAAATCAATCTCCCCATGTTTAGGAAGATAGGTAGTTCACAACGTCCTAGCATTGACTTATTGCATTGGGCACAACCACATTAGTTACTACTCCTTTAGGTGGTCCAGAACCACGCAAGTGCCGAACTCTGATACTTTGGCCGATCTTGCGATCTTGCTCGAGAACTGGTATGTTAAGTAGGGGAGTAGGAAGATAGAGGCTAGTTCTAGGTTAGTCCTACATAGTGAGTCAGTAGAGTAAAGCTAGTTTAAATAGATCTGGAAAAGAAGTGTGCACACACTAGTGTTAGGAGTGTTCATGAGAGAGTTCTAAGAGTACAATGGAGTATGCATGGAGAATGAAGGAAGCTCAAACATAGCAATGTAGGTAGGTTGAAGGTGAAAAACATGAAGGACAACTGCATTGTCCAAGAGGACTCTTAGAAGGGATTCTGTGCCAGTTAGAACGATAAAACTAAGAACCACTAGGAATTCAAGAAGGAGATCACTTCGGAGCCACAAAATAGGATGCAGGAAGCTCAAGAAGAAGAAGAACCTACAAGGTAAAAAGGATGTCTCTCAAGTACCCTAAGTTCAAGTCCAAGAGCAAGGAGGATCCAGATGCCCACAACTTTGCCTTCAAAACGACATTCTTGGCCACCAGAGCTCCTTTTTTTTCACAAAAGATAGAGTATTTTAAAATAAATTTGGGTAGAAAGGCCATCAACTGGTATGCACAATATGGTATGGAGCACTCTAGACATTTGAAGACTTGAAGAAAGCCTTCCTGAAAAGATTTAGGAAAGAAAAGACCATTACAAAAGTGCTGGAAAAGCTGCAAAGGCTAACTCAGAAGAAGAGGCCAATAGAGGACTATGCAACAGCTAAACTCTGAGCACTACTAATGCACCTCGATCAACCCAACCTACTTGCTCCAGACACGCTAAGCTAGTGGTTTGTGAGAGGGCTCACATGAACTCTGAGCACTACTAATGTGCTTGGATCAACCAAACCAACCCACTCCAGCCACGCTGAGCCAGTGGCTCGTGAGAGGACTCAGGGAAAAGCTCCAGCAGACAGTAGTGGCCTCATATGAATTGGATGCCTTCACCTTTGAACAAGTGGTGGTGGGAGAAACGAGAGCAAAGGGGATCTTGAAGCAAACAAGCAAATAACCCAAGAAGAAAAAGAAGAAGGAAAAAAGGAAGAAGAAGGAGGAAGAAACTTTCGATTTGATTTCAAAGAAGATACCTCAAAATCAAAGTCTAGCTCTAGGATTAGATGTTGAAGAGTGAAAGCCCTAAAAAAAGAAAGGCAAGAAGTAGGCAGTAGATGTTTAGGAATAACTAAAGGCCGCCCTAGCCAAGATTTTCAGAGGACACGCAAGATCTAGACTCGGACCAGATGTTTGGTGTGCAGAAGGTTTAACAATCAAGGTCACATGGAGGAATGTCGATTGAAGAACACACAGCAAAAATGCACTATCTGTTTGTGGAAGGCATAATCACACCACACACAGATGTGTTTTTACAATACTTGGAAGAGGAATCTGAGAGCAATGGGAAGGCAGTGCAACAGCAAGTCCTAGCCTCATCAATCAGGTCACCCACAAGACCTCGAATCAATAGACCATATGGAAGAGGAGGTGGAAGATTTGGGCCAAGAGGAGCTTGCTTCTACTACAAAGGGTCTTGGGCATAGACAGAATCCCTGCCCCATATTTTAGCACCATCAATAGGAACTGCAAGAGGTAAGGCCACAAAGGGACACAAACCTAGCAGGAGCTAATGCAACTATAAACATGGTAATAATGGACCATGGGGTAGGTAAAGAACAAGAAAAGCCATCAGAGATGATGGCTATGATAAGATCATAAGGGCTTGTCAATACACTGACAGGAAGGAATTCTGAGCTAGAACAAAAACAAAAGCTAGAACACTGGGCAAGGCAGTAGAGAGTCCATGAGCAAATCACTAAGTTGGTTTAGAGTGCACAAGGGATGGTGCAAACAATGTAGTAGGAAAGCTCGCTTGTGGGAGAGAATTCTGAGGAGAATCTTGACAAAAAAAACCTTGTCAAGAAAAGAGAAAAAATTGCAGCAGGAAAGAAGCCGGTATGAAATGGTAGAACAAGCGAAGAAAGGATGTTGAAGTGCCAACTAGATCCAAGCCTAGAGCAGCAAAAGTGTCACGAAATGGAAGGAAATCCAAATAGGAAAATTGACAAGGGAAAGTCAGGGAAAAGAAAGTGAAGCAAAGGAGGAACAAGGAAGAATGTACAGAGTCTAATGCCCATTGATAAGGAGAAAAGCAGCAACTCCGTAAAAGAATATGACCTATGGGAGGATCTCAACAAGATGAAATTGAACATCACCCTAGACCAAATGCTGAATTTGGTTCCTAATTACTAGGCAAGAGCTCCTTCAGGCCTCTTACAAGAACTAGAAAATCCAATAGCAGAATGTAGGATTGTGGAAACAGTGTAGGACTATGACACATCCGTTTCGGGAGTCAAATCAAAGGGCAAACAGTGGCGACGAGGATCATTTGGGATGAAGGATCAGGAGTGAACATAATATCAAATAGCCTGGCCAAAAAGCTAGGTATTATGGACATGCAGCCAGCTCTGTTCCACATCCACATGGATGACCAAAGTAGAGTCCGACTAGTTGGAATAACGAGAGGAGAACAAATAGAAGTGGGGCAAGATGCATGTTCACTCTGCTGTGTAAATAGTCCCCAAAATGACAGAGATATAGGGTGCATACCCCATGTTGTTGGAAAGATCGTGGCTCACAAGTGGAAGGATCAAGCACAACTAGGATAATACAAGATCACAATCTAGAGGGGGAAAAAGAAGGTCTGCATCTCGATTGCAGGAATAGACAAGTTAAATGTGGCCAACTGACTACTGCATGCAGAAGGTCTAAATTACCTAAAAGGGGTAGAAGACAAAGAAGAGCAAATCATAAAGGAAAAGCCAGATCTGTTGTCACTATTTGAGGTGGATATAGAAATGATTGTACAAAGATATGATCTAGAAGTCTTGGTGGTTCACCCTCAAGTGTGACTAAATGAGAAAAGTGCAAAGGAAGATCAGGAAAACACTTAAGACAGTGTGGAAGAACTACAAGCTAAGCAAGAAAAGGATATGATGGCTCTCAAGTAGAAGGAAGCCCACCAGCTCTAGAAGTGAAACATCAGAGTCCAAGAGGATGAGCTTGAAGAAGTGAACCTGGGGGACGACCAAGAGACCAAATTAGTCAGAGTTAGTGCCAACAATCAAAATCAAGAATTCAAAGGAAGACTCCTGGAACTGCTTAAATCCTACAAATATGTGTTCTCTTGAAACTATTGTGACATGAAGGGAATTGATCATAGCTTCTACTAACATAAGATGTGTTCTCTTCGAACTATTTTGACATGAAGGGAATTGATTATAGCTTCTACTAACATATAAGATGAACTTAAAAGAGGATGAAATTCCTATCAGATAGAGCAGATATAGAATGAACCCCAACTATGCCAAACAGGTGAAGGAGGAGATTGATAAGTTGCTGAGAGTAGGGTTCATCTATCCAGTGGATAGGTCGGAATGGCTTTCACCAATAGTAATCATCCCGAAGAAGAATCAAAAGTTGAGGGTCTACATTGACTACTACTGCAAGATGAATGCTTCCACCATATTGGATCTGTTTCTTGATACCATTCATAGATTCCCTGCTGGACACAATAGCTAGGCATGAGACATATTGCTTCTTGGGATGGGTTCACAGTGGGGTACAACCAGGGATGGGTTCAGTGGGGTACAACCAGGTATGGATGGCCCTAGAGGATAAAGAAAAAACAACCTTCGTGAGAAAGAATGGGGGGCTTTTGCCTCCAATGTAATGACTTTTGGGCTCAAGAATTCTCTAGCCACATTCCAACAGATGGTTCAAGAAATATTCTACAAATATTTAACCACCTTCATGGGTCTTCATGGATGATTTTAGTTTGAAAAGAAGAAAGACCATATAACACATCTCATGATGTGCCTGAAGAAGTGTAGGAAAGCCTAACTGAGCTTTAATCCAATGAAGTGTGCCTTTGTTGTAATAAGTGGATCTCTCTTAAGCCACATAGTATATGCGAAAGAGCTAGAAATAGATCCATCCAAGGTTGCAATTATTGTAAAGTTGTAGGGATGCCCAAGAATGCCAAAGAACTTGCCAAATTCTTGGGAGTAATCAAGTGGCATAGTAGATTCATGAGGTTCCTTAAAAATGTGGAAGTAACCATGTACAGTGTGTGACAGTGAAAGATGCAGAATATGTCTGGACAGGATCCTCTCAGGAGTCATTCTGGAATCTCAAGTGGATACTATCATTAGCACTCATTCTCCAACAGAGGCAAGCTATAATATGGTATTTCATGTGTTTGTTGATGCCCCTGACGTTACCATTGGTAGCGCTATGATGCAAGAAGCGCAAGAAGGCTAGTTTAGACTAGTTTACTATGTAAGCAGGAGATTGTCCAAGCCAGAAAAGAACTACTCCATCACAAAAAGGGGGTCATTGGGGATGATCTACTCAATCAAGAAGTTTAGGCACTATCTGTTGGGAAAGGTGTTTTAATTTCATGTAGATCACAAAGAACTCTTGTACATGGTGAACAAACCCACCAGACCTAGTAGAAACATTAGCAAGGTGGATGCTTTTGTTACAAGAGTTCAATTTCACTATAAGGCACACCCCCAAAAACAAGCACGTAGTAGTGGATTTCTTGTCAAGAATGGAGTAAGGAGAAGATCCAAAGGGGGTACATGATGACTTCCTAAATGTGTAACTCTTCCTCCAAATAGATGGAGAAAAACCTAGTTGGTATGATGAGATGTTGTAGTTCTTGTCAGACTTGTCCTTTCTGGAGCACATGTCCAGAGATTAGAGGAAAAATCTGACTCTTTGGAGAAATTTGTTCATGGTGGTAGTAGGATAGCTCTACAAGATGGGCATTGATCAAAATATTGAGAAGATACATCCCCAAACATGAATAATAGGCTGTACTGCTAGAAGTTCACCAAGGATTAAGAAGAGGGAACCTTTTCAGAGAAGTCACGAGACAAGGAGAAAAATGTTTGAGATAGGATTGTGGTGGCCAACTGCATTAACTGACGCACACAAGTTCGCAAAGGAGCATGATATGTGCCAAAGGATGGATTAATCTAATGATGCAGATGGAATTCCTCACAACCCAATATTGCACCTAGAGATGTTCCAAAAGTGGTGTCTAGACTTTGTCAGCCCATTCAAGGTAGTAGCTTAGCAAACAAGAAACAAATACATTTTGGTGGCTGCACAAAATGGGTAGAGGACAAGGCCCTGAGAGATTATAAGGCATCGTCAGTAGAAAAGTTTCTTTATGAAACTATCATGACGAGATTCAGATGCCCAATAGAGATACTCACACGGACCAAGGGACCCACTTCCTTAATGAAGTGATCAAGAAGTTGATAGAGCAACATATGATAATACATAAGAAGTCAACATTCTACTACCCACAAGAAAATGGGCAAGCATAATCCACCCCACCAATAAAATCGTGAAGGGAATCTTGGTCAAGAGAGTGAATAAGAATAGGACCGAATGGGACACAAATGTGCACTCAACATTGTGGGCATTTCTAATAGCTTATAAGAATACAACAGGACTTATGCCTTTTAGCATGGTGTATGGACTGGAAGCAGTATGCGCATGGAGTTCCTCACACAGAGCCTCAAAGCTGGATGAAAGGAGATTGCATAGTGCATGGACAACTAAAAATGTATAGAAAAAGAGAAAGCTGCAGGTGGACAGGAACACGAAATTCAAGATTTTTGAAGGAGATGCATTCCTGCTTTTCTCATGAAGAACCACACCCAGGAAAATTAAAAATAATATGGTTAGGCCCATTCAGATTTATCAGGAAAATGGAGACAAGAACCTTTGAGTTGGCAAGTTTGGATGGAGAAAGCCTAAGGAAACTAGTGAGGCTGAAGCCTTATCATGGAAGAATGCCAAAACACAAAGGAAAAGTGTGCCCAGATCCAGATCCGGATAATATCCAAGCCTAAGGAAACTAGTGAACGGGTGTAGGCTGAAGCCTTATCATGGAAGAATGCCAAAACACAAAGGAAAAGTGTGCCCAGATCCAGATCCGGATAATATGCACAACAAGCATAATTTGAGTCTAGCCCCAAGAATTGGAAAATGCCCAACAAGAAGAGTTTGAGTATTGTCGTGAGATCAAAAATCAGGATTGGATTCTTGAGAAAATAAAAATAGAAAAGAAAAAAATCCAAAATTAGGAATTACATATGTAAATATGATTTTGCAGTATGCACATAGATTGAGGAGCCAACAGGCAATAGTGTGGAGTTGGCAAGAAAATCAAGGTTGCCGCCCCTAAAAAAGGGTGCATGGATGGAACTCGAGGTTCACCTAGAAATATGTAAGTATACAACATAAGTTCAAATGAAGGGGTTTTATAATTTAAAAATTTAAGGTAAATTTATAGAAATACATTTATAGAAGGGATTTTTCTAATCAATTTTGAAAAAAAAACCCATGACACATAGGGTTTCTAAGTAGTGCAACCCCCATGGGATGGAAAGGGAAATGAGTAGTGTCACCCGCCAATCCCCTATTCTTAGCCCAGCCATTCATGACCTTGTAAATGGTGCATCACGCACTCTGATTAGATTTTGAAAGGGATATGGGGAAATCATGGAGATGTCGAGGAGTTATGGCCATATCTTGGGGAGGTATGCATCACGACAATAGCTGTCCAGATGCCTCTCCATCAAGGCCTAATTTACAAATCACTTTCGTGCAAGAATGCCTTGCTACCCTGCGCTCTATAATCTTTTGCTTCTAAACTCTACTGTCACCCCTGTCTTCTGTCACTCCACCCCAGCACTCTTGAAGCCCAAAAAATGGTGGAGTTCCAGTACCTCTCATCCAATTCATATAAGGAGGCGGATAGGCATGCTCAGTGTGGGTGGTTGGAAAAGATGGGATTAAAGGAATTTGCGGAGCTACCACTGGTCAGCAAAACTTCAAGGCAGCGGAGTAGTTGCAGAAGTCTAACATTATCACGCTTCCATTAATAAGTGAGAAGAGAGTGTTTGGCCCTTTGTATGTCGCTAAGGTATTCAAATTGTCAGCTAAGGGAGAGGCTAAAATCAAGCCAGCTTGATGATGAGGACCTAATTAAGGAATCTGGCCCATTGGAGGGAAAGGCCAAGGAGTTTAAGATCATAGGTATAGTAGACGAAGACAAACAAAAGAAAATATGCTTTATGGATGGAGATGATCAATCTCATCCACGATCCATATTGCATGTTAGGGAAGGCCTTCAGGGGGATGGTGAAGGCCAAAAAAGCAAGAAAAAAGATGGCATGGATAGAGGAGTTGTATCATAGCCCGAAGGACCAGATAGAGAAAATAAATCGCCCAAATACAAAAAAGAAAATTGGCCCTTATCTGACATCCTTGTTCAAGGCACAAGCAAGATCGAGAAAGAAGGAAGAACACCACAAAGAAGATGCAAGGAAAAAGGAGGATGCAGAGGGCATAGGGAGGATGCAAGCCCCAAAGAAGATGCTGGGGAAAAGCCCCAAGAAATAGGTAAGTTTCAAATAGGGAAAGGACTAGGCAACATCAGGGAAGAAAAGGATTTTTGAATTCGGGGAGAAGAAGACTAGCAAGAAGGGGAGGACTGCTAAGGAGGGTAGCAATGTGGCAAAAGAAGACAAGAGCAGCAAAAGTAGCCTAAGGAGGACTTGGCCAGCATTGGCAAGTCTATCCTGTCACAACAACTAGAGCAGCATAGCAAAGCAAGAGGTTGCAACCATAGTGTCACAACAACTAGAGCAACTAGGGCAGCATAGCAAAGCAAGAGGTTGCAACCATCATGAGCCTACATCTTGAACAATCATCTAATCTCTTTGCAACCAACTTTGTAAATTTTCCAGATGCCATTGACACAGATTGGGCATAGGGAGCTCTCAACTACCTCCAATGATGCATGATAGAGATGGATTGAAATAAATGACCAAGCTATAGGTGGTAATCAGGAA
The DNA here is from genome assembly GCF_041138505.1 of Cibotium barometz. NCBI lineage: Eukaryota > Viridiplantae > Streptophyta > Polypodiopsida > Cyatheales > Cibotiaceae > Cibotium > Cibotium barometz. The sequence continues at coordinate 31,001,695 of NC_141067.1, forward strand.
AAAGGACGCGATCACATGATAAGGAGCTAGTAGGAACCCCTGTAAGAAGAGCTATATAGGAGGAGGATGGAAGTGAACCACCTGGAAGAAATGCAAAGCCAAATCTGGGATCTTGAGAAGGCCAACATAGAGAATAAAGTGGAAATGAAGAAGAAGAAGGACGCAATGTTCTAGAAAGTACAGACAAATTTGCAACTACAAATCGATCTAGGCAGGTCCAGGGAAAGACAGGGTATAACAAAATGCCGAGTTGCCTTGATCATAGAGGAGCACCTCACAGTTGTAAAGGAAGGGCAAGCTAGCGCCGATAGAGACAAGATAGAGTTGGTCAAGGCAGAAGCTAGGCTTCGTGGATGCCAAAGAATTTCTAGAAGTCTATGAGCTAGAGGCAAAACAGATGGAGCAATAGGAAGGGCATGAAATCGAGGATCTAAAGAAGGTTTGGGGGGGATATCTAAACACATTAATAGCTATAGTACAAGCCCCCACACCTTCCTACAAAATAGATGGCTCCCTACCATTCATAGGATGAAAATCCAGAGAGAGGATCTGAAAATCTGAATCCATCCTAGCTAATAGGCCCGAAACCAGGAAACGTAGTGGAAGCACCTATACCCAGCCAAGTGGGCAAGGAGGTCAGCACCAGTGGGGGAGGCGCCGCCAGAGCAAGGAAAAAGAGCTGCAAACGGAAAATGAGCACCTGAAAAATGAAGTGGAAGTTTGGAAAATGAGGTTCACCCTCTTAAATGGAGACAGAAGAAAGAAGCCAGCCACGTAATTAGATGGGAAGGGGAAAGAGCTTGTTGTATATAAAGGGTCATCAATGGACCTAATTCTCGATGAGGACCTGAAGGAACATGTATGGGTAGTACAAAGAAGCTGGAGGAGAAGGAAAACAACACGGCTGTGCTAAGAGCCTAAATTGAAGAGTTGGAGGCTCTTGTTTAAAAAAATCAAAGAGTAGGAGAAACATGATGGGTAGACAACAAAGGCCCTAAAAAAGGATGTAGAGGCTACTACGTCTGTAAGAGTGACAAGAGGAGGAGGAGGAGGAAAAATGATAGTAAATGAGCTAAATGTCTCATTGACAATAGCTCACACTGACCTCCAAAAAAGACAAGAACATATGGATGCCATGAGAAGAGTACATGTAGAAGAAGTGCAAGCAGCCTGCGCTAACCTCAGGAAAATATAGGAGCATATGGATGCCATGAGGAGGGTATACATGGAGGAAGTGTGAGCAAAGGAAAAAATGATAGAGGACTTCGAAGACTAGGAAAAAAAGGGAAAAGGGGGAAAAAGACCTACAGAAAAGAGTCTAGGAGAAATGGGCCGCCAAAGGAGACTGGGCGTTTGGAAGGGTACTACCCTTAAATATATGTAAACTTTAAACCGAACAACTCAGCAAGCAAGTGCCTTGAGACCTTCCAGACTGGGCGTTTGGAAGGGTACTGCTCTTAAATATATGTAAACTTTAAACCGAACAACTCAGCCAGGCGAGTGCCTTGAGACCTTCCAACTAGGAAGAAATTGTAAAATTCATGAACTAGTTGGAGACAGAGAGACAGGGCTAAATAAGGTCTCTTAGGTAGGAGCATCGGAACAAGGAAGAAGCCCCTCCCTCAGATCCAAAGCTATGCAAAGCTCTTATGACTCGCAAATTTGGGTCAGGAGGCAACTCATTTAAATAGCAACTCTGCTAATTCCCCTTGCTATAACGGATCCAACAAGTAGAAATGGGAAGGGGACAGCTGAAGTTGGAACCTATAGGAATACCGCCCTATGGGTGGAAATGTTTGGTCTATCTTTCCACTTTACTAAACATGCTTCAATCACAGAATGTGTAGTTTTCTTTTTTCGATATTCAAGAATCTTTTCAGGTTCATGTGGAAGAATAGGTGGTTCTATAAAATTAACTATTGCTTCTTTTCCAATGATGTTATCATTGTTTCCCATCTTGCATTTCAATCTACTAACACGAAACACAGAATGTACTCTAGTTCCTTCAGGTAAAGCTACCTTGCAGTAAGCTACACTTCTAACTTTTTTAAGTATTATATAAGGACCATATTACCTTGGAATTAACTTTGGAATTTTTCCACTTTTTAAAGTTTTTGATTTTTTAGAAACCTTTACATAAACTAAATCACCTTCCTCAAAATTAATTGGTCTTCTTTTACCTTTCTCATAACTAATAGAATGATCCTACACTTTTTGAACATTGCTTCTTGCAACGTTTCTCAAATATATGTCTTGCCCAGTCCCATGGGTTAGCCAACCTCCCAACCACTCTAGTGATGGGATCTAATTAGGAATTTGGTTAGGTTTTGTCCCGGGTACCAGGGAAAAGAGTTCCCAGGCTCCCTAGCCGGAAGTTCATGCAAACTTAAAACTAGTCACACCACTTACGCACCCAATATGAAATTGCCTTTTTTTTCAACATCTGCTAACTTTAAAACAATCCTTTAATGAAACCATTATTTCATTGAATCAGTATTCTAAAAATCTCTGGTTGAATCCATATTTCTAAATCATTCATTCATCGACATACTTATGGCATCATTAGCAACCAGAACGCTCACCACCTATTCACTCAGGGGTCTTTTCAATAGTTTCTAGCTCATAGTACCCGACAATATTTTCACATATAAAAATCAAGATGGAATCCTTGTTAAAGATCAGCAAGATCACTCAACAGGTCCATATAAGAGAGCCATGGACTCATCCGTTGCAGACCAGCAAGGTCAATCAACCCGATCCATGCTCGGTTTCAGAAAACAACTCTTATTCCTTGTTCCAATATCTTCCACGACGCACGTGTGGGTATCTTCGGCGACCCAGGGCCCGAGCACCGTATGGTCAGCACCCTCTAGGATCCTTCGCAGGTGACCTAGCGCTTCACTCATAGGCTGCTTCCTTGGTCCCTCATCCACCGTACCGGAAGCTTGCCATTTAAATCGAACCGAGGCTGGTCAAGACCTCGGTCGACCTTGCTACATGAGACGTCCTCCATTGACTCTCCGTCAGCAGTTGCAACTTTATCAGTTAGGTCTTCATGACCTTAATCCACAAGACGGTCAAAATGCTTCCCCGGCATTCTTGAAATAAAACAGTCATTTACAATCAGTCACAAAATACAGTTTCTATATCGAACTCTCGTCTTTCCACATTATCCCTCCTCAGTCCACATTACGTATTCCACATTCCATTCAATGTGTACTCATTCTCATCCATTTACTCATATCGATGACACATTATTTCACATACACATTCATTATTCTACATACATATCCATGTTCGTACATCCACATCATACATCCAATCCCATATCCACATTCATACATCCATATCCATATCCATACATCCACATCCATATCCACATTCACATCCATACATCCACATCTACATGCATATATCCATTTTCACATCCTCGTTCATACATCCACATTCACATACATACATCCACATCCGTATCTACATCCATACATCCACATCCATATCCACATTCACATCCATACATCCACATCTACATGCATATATCCATTTTCACGTCCTCATTCATACATCCACATTCCCATTCACATCTATACATCCACATCTACATCTATACATACACATCTACATGCATACATCCATTTTCACATTCATACATCCACACTCCCATTTCCACATCCACACATCCACATACATACATCCATTTCCACATTCCCATTCATATAACCCCATATGCCTTCACATCTATTCTTTTACATCACATCCATTCTCGCCCTATCACAACCCATATACATCTTATCCCATCAGATACACTCTTTACCTCATCGCATACACATCTTATCACATCTTAACTCATCTTAGCACATCCTATCACATCTCATACACCTCTTATTATATCCTATCACATCTCATACACATCTTATCACATCCTATCACATCTCATACACCTCTTATCACATCCTGTCACTTCCCATACGCATCTTATCACATCTTGTCACATCTCATACACCTCTTATCACATCCTATCACTTCCCATACGCATCTTATCACATCTTATCACATCTCATACACCTCTTATCACATCCTATCACTTCCCATACGCATCTTATCACATCTCAATATCTATTTATAGAATACAAGCAGGGATTTAATATTCACGTGATCACAAGATTTTTTGTGATAATAACACATGTGAACAAGTTATTCACATGTTCTCATGTTACCGTTCACAAAATAATAGGTCACTTGCCATTTGGGAACCCCTTAAAAGCTTGGCTACACATGGGAATAAGCTATTCACATGTTCTCATGTTACCATCTTCACATAATAGCAGGTCAGTTGCCACCTAAGAAGATTTTTTATGCCCGACAAAGATAATTTTTTTAGGCCCTTGTGAAAGCTTTGTGAATATAACATGTGATCACAAGATTTTTTGTGTTATTAACATATGTTATTAACATGTTCACATGTTCTCATTTACGTCAGTGAAATCCCTGAATACAAGAGAATTCTTATATTTGATATAGTAAGATTTCTTTACGCATCTATTTATGCATAAATTCCATTTTAAAGAGAATAACACTTTCGAAATAAAAATCAATCTTTTATGCATCTTCCTATGCATCTTCCATTTTAAAGAGAATAACACTTTCGAAATAAAAATCAATCTTTTATGCATCTTCCTATGCATAAATTCATTTTAAAAAAGAATGACACTTTTGAATCAATCTTTTATGCATCTTCCTATGCATAAATTCAATTTAGTAGGAATTACACTTTTAGAATAAAAGAATTTTCTCTTATGCATCTAATATATGCATAAAATCCATTTAGGATGAAAAACACACTTTTAGTATAATAATATCTTTTATGCATACCTCTATGCATGAAATCCAAATATGATAAAAGTAACATTTTTATAATAAAATAATCATCTTTTATGCATACCTCTATGCATGAAATTCAAATGTGATAAAAGTAACACTTTTACAATAAAATAATCATTTTTTTTTACATTTTTACAATAAAATAATAATTTTTTTTCATACCTCTATGCATGAAATTCAATATGATAAAAGAAACATTTTTACAATAAAATAATCTTTTTTTAGTAACATTTTTACAATAAAATAATCATTTTTTTATGCATACCTCTATGCATAAATAAAATAAAATAAAATAAAATAATCATTTTTTTATGCATACCTCTATGCATGAATTTCACATATGATAAAAGTAACACTTTTATAATAAAATAATCATAACCAAACAAACTGATTCTAGAATTTTTCAAATCAATTTGGTCAATTTTTGACCATTTTTAGGTCAGTTAAGCTAACTTTTTGGAACTAGACTTGAATTAGGAGAGAGGAGAGATAAAATATCTCAATTTTGAAAGATTTAATCAAGCATGTGAAGTAGGCGCCTCATTAAAGGGTCTCCCCTTTCTTACTTATGTGTCAAAATGGAATCATTGTTCCCAAAATATCTCATATTTTTAATATTGCTCATAGTTTCTTACTAATAAACCTTGTACATATTCAGCTCTTCATCTTATGTGAGTGAAGGGACTCCCCTTCCTTACATATGTGTCAAAATGGAATCATTATACCCAAAATATCTCATATTTTTAATATCACTCATAGTTTCTTACTAATAAACCTTGTACATAGTCAACTCTTCATCTTATGTGAGCATTTACTCATTTTTGGGTATCTTCTTTTACAAAATTGGATTTATCTCCTCCCCACACATGGATTGATCTTATTGGCCCATAGGAACCTTAATTGGACCATAATCCAAAAATTTCTGAAAATCTAGACCCTTAGGCTAAGGTCCTTTATACCCATTTCCAATTAATTCCAATTGCACATTGGAAAGTTCTTTTTGAATTTCTGTTTCAGGGGAATTCATTTTAATAAAATGAGATATTTTTCTATCCAAAAATATTAAAAATCTAAATATTCTCTCTCTATGCCAAAACAAGCAGAGATAAGATCTTTTATATTTCTGGAGAGGGGATTGATTACAGGGGAAGATGCTGGACATCTTGAGAGGCTGGGGAGGAATCTTACATTAACAATTCCTGTAAATTAACAGCATCTAATTCTGTAGTTTCCTTTTTGTACAACTTGTCCCTTGAAATATTATCCTCGATATAGGCTTCTCCATGGCCTCTGCATTCTTCTCCTTCAGTGCTTCCTATTGTAACCTGGCCTCCTATTAAGGCCTGGCTCTTGTATATTAACTTCATTTGCTTCCTAGCAGGGGGTATCAAAAGAATATCTGTCATTTTATGATCAATTATTTTGGTAGGAAAAAGAAGCTTCTCAAATCTCCACCTGACTCTCTTTAGAGTCTTAGAATCATTAACCATGATGGTGATTCTATGTGTGTGTGCGCAACAACTATACACATATCATTGAAATATTTTAGAATAAAATCTTCAGCTGCCTCTTGAAGACAAAGCAAGGCTGTTCTCTTCACCTCATCTCAAGAGACCATTGCTCACAAACTGACCTCAATAACCTCTGGAAAGGAACCTTAGGAATACATAGCTCAATACATTTTTGAGCTTTCCTAATCTCCCTTAAAATTGTTACCCTTTTTGAGAGAATCTTCTATGCCTGGCCTATTTCAAAATGTGCATAGGCTTTTCCTTTCTCCTCTGTTTAGTAGCAGCCTTCATACCGACCTTAGGACCCTTGCCCTGCCTACGAGCCGTTTTCTTAAACCTCGCCATACAAAAAACTACACATTTCAAAACATATCCGTAAGCATCTCTCTCTCTCTCTCTCTCTCTCCCTCTATATATATATATATATATATATATATATATATGTATATATATATGTATGTATATATATATGTATGTATATATGTATGTATATATATATGTATGTATATATATATATATATTCATGAATATATATGTATATATTATATATATATATATATATATATATATATATATATATATATATAGATACACACACACACACACTCACACATACACATCTACATATACGCTTTACATTTCTATATAAATGTAGGTATAAGCATATGAGCATTTGGTCACATGATAGCTGAAAGACGCGATATCCTGTTTACAAACCTCCTAGATTTTCATATTCGCGTCAAATGGCTACGAAGGCACAAGCATGAAAATATTCACTTCTTGTAGCCAAATATCGCGAATATATATATGTATGTATGTGTGTGTGTGTGTGTGTGTATGTATGTATGTATGTATGTATGTATGTATGTATGTATGTATGTATATATATATATATATCTATATATGTATATGTATATATATTTATATATATATATATACACACACACACACACACACACACAACTATATGTATGCTATTACATAGTTATATATTCGCAGGTAGAATCATATAGAAATTTGGTACATATAGCTGAAAGTCGTGATATTTCATTTTGGGACCTTTTAAATTCGACTATTTGCATTGAATAGCTACTAAGAATATATGCATGTAGTAGCCATTTGACGCGAATAAGAAAAACTAAGAAGATTGGAAATGGTATATCATGCCTTTTGTCTATCATAAAACGATATTGGTATATTGTGGTGCATGTATGTATATTTAAACATACATATATTTATGTACAGCAACAACTGTATTGTCATATTTATGTACAGCGATGACAGTATTGTCATATTTGTAAAGAAACATGCTTAAATAATGACTACTTCACCCGACAGGTGTTACCCTTAAGGAATAACGAAGCAAATGCGCTTTTGATGCCTATTGGTTTTTAAAAGGTAATTTTAATCCTGTTTTTGCGATCATAATGTGATCTAAATAGGTACCTAGTAAGAGATTTCACTGAGCTAGAGCATTGGTCGTGAGGCAGATGGAGGTGTTTAAAGTACACAAGATCAGCTTAAGTCGACTTTTTAGACAAAAAAACAAACACGCATTCACAGATTGCAAGAATAAAATGACATTAAATAATGGGAAAGTGCGCTTTAAATGCGGCAAGTGTAGAGAGTACTTTTTACCATGTGTCATTATTCTATTTGTTGCATGTATATTGACCATTTGACACAAATATCGAGGCACGCCACGTGCTACGCCGCCGCGATTGAATGTCATACGGACACATTTGTATATCATGTTCGGCAATTGAATGCTACTTTGAACTATTCTCACGCAAACTCACGGAACTAGAGGATTTTTTGCTTGAAATTTCTCTAAAATTTCTCTAACTATCCAGATTTTAACACAGTTAGAGTTTCTATAACCCAGTTTGCAAGAATCTAGCATCGTTCATGGCCAAGTTAACTGTACTTCTTGTATGAAAACGTTGTCACTTGCTTCTGAGAGAAACAATGACTGAAAGTGCGCTTTGAGTACAGTTCTTTCACCTATTAGACTGGAGGAAAAGCACGACAAAATGGAAACTAACCTCAATCAAATCATATATTCCAGAGCAAGTAGGTGTATTACGCTTTTTCACGTATCTTCTTTCAAGACATTATTTTTAAATCTCTACATGCTTTAAGATCTCAAGGAATCCCTGCATGCAGCAGCCATATATATGATGCAAATAGGCAAAACTAGGATATTTGAAGACGGAATACCGTGTCATTTTGCTATCAAAAACAAATTTGGCTTCGATAGCCAAAAGATGCGATATTTTGTTTTGAAATCCCTTATCTTTTCCTTCTCACGTCAAATGGCTACATATTCACACACACACACACATATACATATCTATAAGTATAAACTACAAATATATATATTTGTATATATGTATGTATAATTTGTGTGTGTGTGTGTATATATATATATATATAGATATATATATATATATATATGTATATATGTATATATGTATATATATATATATATATATATATATGTGTACATACGTATATATATATGTATACATATATATGTATATATGTACATACATATATATATAAATGTATACATATATATGTATATATGTACATGCATACATATATATATATGTACATATATACATACATATATATATATATGTACATACATATATATATTTGTATATATATACACACATACATACATACATACATATATATATATATGTACATACATATATATATATACATACATATATACATACATACATACATACATACATATATATATATATGTTTATATATATATATATACATACATACATACATACATACATACATATATATATATATACATACATACATACATATATATATATGTGTGTGTGTGTGTGTGCATGTCTATATGTATATATATTTTTTCGTGTTGTGTGTGTGTGTGTCTCTGTTTTTGTATATATCTATGTAATTGCATTTACGAGTTTTTGCATGTGCATGTAAATTATATTCAAGTTTACTTTTGATAGCCAAAAGGCACGGTATATTGATTTTAAAACTCTTATTTTTTTCTCTTCGTAGTAGCAAATAGCTACTTGTATTTTCTCTCTCTCTCTCTCTCTCTCTCTCTCTCTCTCTCTCTCTCTCTCTCTCTCTCTCACACACACACACACACACACACACACACACACACATAGCTATTTTGCAATCTATTTTTATAAATTAATCCAATATCTATTTCTTATAATGTAGGGTCCAAGGGATTCAAAAGAAAGTCTTTTGAATCCAAGGATGCAGAGTATAGCATTAGAGGACGAAAAGATGTACTATGGATAAGCAGCCAAAGGAATCAAATATTTTAAAGAAGAGGTCAATCGATTTTTCTTCAGGTTTAGTGGTTTCTACGAGCGATGCTCCTCTTATAGTGCAGAGTGAAGTACGTGAATCTGATCAACCAATTCTTCGAGCAATGTCTTTTGTATATGATTATCGACATATCAACAGTTCTACAGGTCTTGTATTTTATACTAAGGTTGCAAAATTTAGCAAGTATTGTAGTGTTGTTCCAGAGATTTGTGCCTTTAAAGTAGAGGATCTCGATTTTGAGGAATAAATTAAGGCCAGCATGGCTTATGATAGTAGTGCTGTTGATAGCTTAGATTCTATGGTAGAAGCTAATAAGGATATGCAAAACTTGTCCTTGATTCCTATCGTGCCACAAGGAAGTTAATAAAAAGGGATATTGATTTCTCTATAGGAACTCGTAAGGAACAGGAGGCTGTAACACCAGAGACTTTGCAAGATCAGTCACTATCATTTGATGAAAAATTGTTTGATTTCGTCTACGCTTGAGAAGTATCATATATTGACTGATATTTTCAATAGGCCACTTGACATTTCATTAATTTTGGAGCAGCATGCAGATTTTCTATCAAAGGAGAGGTCTGATTTTGAAGCTTCTCTTAGGAATGGGAGAGTTCCTATTTGTGGGATAGCTTATGTACATTTAATGGATTGCTCTTCAAGTTCCAAGTACTAGAATATTCTCCAAAAAAGGTATTTGTAACTTTCATCTGACTGCAAAGCGACATGCTCCGTCCACCCCAGGCACTGTAGGCTGCTGGAGGAATTGATCGGATTCCTATGCTTCTTTCATTGTCTATACACTATTCTCCCTTCATTAGGGGAAGAGGTGTTCTATGAGAAGACTATTGAAGAGGATGTGCCTACAGATAAGACCAGCTGGCCTAATGACGAAGAGATAGAGGTTGTTAATGAGGTCCAGCTTGAACGGGAGGCAAAAGAAGCAAAGACCCTAGACCTTGTAGGACTCACCAGTCAAGGTTTGAAGATGCCAGATGATCTACAAGAGTTCAATGTAGAAGACACCAACTAATCCTGCTTGTACTCCCAGAGTTTGATATTGGTGAAAAGGTGTATCTCCTTTTGAGTGACATATAGAATACATTTAGGATACGTGAAGACTACGCTCTATCTACCATAGCCAATTTTTATGATGGAGAGGAGGGATTTGTTTCAAAGGACTCTAGTGAGACGATGAGGCCCTTGAGTTGAATTTTGATGGCAAAGATTGTCTAAGGAAGTGTTTCAATAAGGCAAGGCAGTATAGGGAGGATGGATTAGTCCCGAACGATCAGTCTTTCAAAAAGTTTCAGGAGGATCATGGTTTTGATAAGCTAAAGGACTCTACAGGAGACTGGGTGGACAAGAGGACGCCGACAAAAGAGAGCTCAATAGATCTCTGGATCAACAATGCGTTTGTAGGAGATGAAAGCACTTAGGTACTGGAATCTCTCTCTCTCTCTCTCTCTCTCTCTCTCTCTCTCATATTTCTGTGGTATTCAAATTTCTTGCAGGCCTTTATGGAAGAGCCATATCAATTTCTATAGAGGCACAATCGGAGCTACCGTGGTAGAGATGTTGCATTATATTACTACCTGAAGAGATTATCAACTACAAAGACTTTGATATACCATAATTCTATGAGCCAATAGGGTGTCTTAGCAAATTTCTTGTTCAAGACACTCTCTCACTTTCTTGGTGGTACAATAATACCCAAAATATATGATAAGATAATTCTTGTAGACAAAGTAAATGCAGTAGATATTTTTGGATACTACCCTAGATTAAGAGTTTCTAGAAGAGCTTACTTTCTTACATACACTGCTAATTCTCCATCCTTAGGTATAGAGAATCCTGAGGAGTTAGATGAGTATGGAAAACATTTTCTACTTAGATTCAAGCAACCAGCACACCATGGTAGCAATAATTTACTTAGGGACAGAGAATCCTGAGATTGTATTAAAAAATTTCTTGTATCATTACATTCTATTAATCCAGTGGTGATTTACATAAATCTTTTTTTCTCTCCATTTGAGATCTTTTTTGTTTTCTCTTTTCTATATCTCTAAGTGTCCGAAGCATCTTAGACGGCTTTAAGGTTTCTTTCCTATGTAGTTGTTGGAGTATGTAGTAGAACCATTGGAATACTTCGTGCATGCTGTTTGCTTTTCTCCTTCCTCCACCATGTTGTGTATGCCTGAAATATGCATTTTGTGCCATATTTTTCCATCCCTTGAGTGTTCCAAATACTAGGGTTTCCATATTTTTGAATAAAAAATGGCATATGGTTGTAGAGAATATGCTGCATATCAACAAAGAGAGAATCAATTGTGCATCAATCAGTTGTGTATATCAACTAAAAGAACATAATCATAAACCTTAGCATGTAGTGTGTTATGTTAAAATTTGTCCAAGCTATCTTCATGACTCTTGAAAGTTTGCAGGTTGTCTTGAAAGCTCTTTTTATCTTGTTGTGTCTAATTAACTTTGTCACACATTCTAAAAAGAACATCAATTGATTGCCAAACCTCTGCTGCCTTGGAATGCCTTGATTCAATCTCTTGATCTTTCACTGCATTATGGAGATTTTTCCATTGTTCATTGATTTTGCTAATGTAGTTAGATTTATATACTTTTCTTGTCTTGGTACTTTTATGTTTCTGGGTGTGAGGGGTTTTGATAGAAATCTTCTTGCTTTAACACCTCCAATTGATGGTTTCATTGGTACATCCTTCTCATTGGTTGATTGCTTTAGTGCCTTTTAGAATATGAACGTTCCCTCCATGTAGTCCAATCTTAGACAACACCTTTAAATGATACGGCACAACGCATGAAGGGTACAAATATGTACATTGATGAGAGGAATCTCAAATATAGGGCAAAATTTCTCATCAATCAAATTTCGGTTTGGTGGTCTTCTCCCACCACTTAGAGTCTAGCTCTTTTGTGGAATCCATGCAATAAAGATAGGGTGACCTTGCGTTAGCTCCCTTGCTGCAATTGAATAAGAACTTGAGAGTCTTGAGGTCACCTGCAAGATGCCACTGAACTTGGAAGTCTCCCTTGTTGTCGAAGCTAATGATTATGTTTCCCTTCATCTGTTCGCGCTGATCAATTTAGGAATGGGTGTACGATGAAACACCCAAAACAATGTTTCATGATCTTCTTTCTTGACCTGTACTACAGATAAATAGATGATGTCAACTTTCTTCCTAAATAAGAGAAAAATAATTTTGTAGATAAATGCAATATGCTTTACCTCAAATGATCCTAACCACCATATATTTGTTTCATATTGCACCCTGAAATATTACGGATTATCATCCTTCATGCATTTATTGAGTGCTCTATTCATTAGTGTTATTGCCACTCTCTCTACCTTTTTCTCTTTGATAATCTCACATTCATCAAGCTTGATGACAAATTGAAGCACACCCCCTGTCTCCTCATTTTAATAAGTGCTATCATAGAACTCTACCATTCTCTTTTACAAAAGCTCCATATCTAGGAATATATTATTGAATTGATTGTATTGAATGCTGCCACTTTCTCCATTGAACTCCTCTTCAATGTGGTAAGGTTTACCGATGTATTGCAATACCTCTGCATTCAGCTTGTCCCAAAATCTCCAGACATCTGTGAGAGTTGGAAGTAGTTTCCCCTTGATTCCCTTGGAATCAAGAACTGAAGATAGTGATTTCTGAATAGCATTGTAACCTCTTCGACTGACTCCATTAATGTCCATAGCTTCATGTATTTCTATTGTGAAGACTGCATTACTACTGACAAATTGTTCTATTATATCTCTTTTAACCACCTTGAACTTCTCTTCCTACAACATTTCCTTTGCCATTCTTGATGTAAGAAAAGGTTTAAATTGCTTTACTGGATGGATATTCGGATTAATATTTTCCTTGTGTCAGGACACAGTACAACCCTATAGTTACAACAATGATAATTTTTGACATTAAGAACATAGTTAATTTCTAACACAGTCATACCTTATTGATTGGATTCATTTCTTTAAGCCACCTAGTGATAAGTTCTATCATCAAGAACATAAAATAAACAAAGCTTTAAATACATCTCTTACCTTATTGCTTGGATTCTTTTCTTTAGCCCACCCGAGCCAAGCTTTAGGTTCTCAAAGTTCTTGAGCTTTCTCTTTCTTTGTCGTAGTCCAACACTTGTTTCCTTTTGCCTAAACTATTTTCGTAGTCTTGCAAGTTTAATATCATTTTCCTCCATTCTCAATTTTAGTGCCCTGCATTTTTCTGTTGTTGAACGAAGAAGTTGAGCTGCTTGGTATTGAGAGTATTGCCTTTCACTATTTGCATAGGCAGCAATGGATTGACAGTATCCTAGCAATCCATTGACTCCATCTCCTATAAAACATAATAGACTTGTGGGATTAGAGAAGGGAGGATGGGAAGCATTTGTAGGGTTGATAGGATAGATTGATCCATCACACCTAAAGATCTATGTGCTGCAAACCGGACTGTCTCATGTTTGCCTTATCATTTGATGAGAGCATTGCAGATTGTTTTTTGCTCTTTTGAATGGGCTCATACTCACTATCAAGATCAATGTGGAGATGATATTTTCTCTTATTATCTACTTCATTAAGCTCATTAGTAGAACGGTTGCTTACACTTTTGCGGACTACGTGTAAGGGTGAAGAGAGGGTGAAAATATCTTGCTTATACTATCAAGGGGTTTATTAGAATTTCAATTCTTGCTTATACTATCAAGGGATTTATTAGAATTTCAATTCTAAGCGCGAAAATTGTCAGTAAAAGCAACGGAGCTATGGTAAAATTTTTAGGCAATTAATACATAAACTCATTCTTATGCATAACGTAAAAAGAGGACTTCCTACCATATTTGGTCACCCTATGCTAAAAGAATGATTTTCATCACATTCAATGAAAAGTTAATTTTTAAGGTTTATGCATAATTAAATAATTAAGAAAAGAGAAAATTATGGTTATTTTATTTAAATGATAAAAGAGGAATTTCTATGACATTTGGAATTCAATCATTTAAATAGAAAAAGTGGAATTATTGGTATATTGGAATTAATGGATAATTTATCTAAATTTAAAAGAGAAAATTTAGATAAATTTATTTTATGCATGAGAAAACTAAAATGATAAAAGAGGAATTCCCATGACATTTGGAATTCAATCATTTAAATGAGAAAAGTGAAATTCTTGGCATATTGGAATTAATGGTTATTTTAATTAAATTTAAAGAGGAATTTTAGATAAATTTATTTTACGCATGAAAAATTTTAAATGATAAAAGAGGAATTCCCATGACAATTGGAATTAAATCATTTAAATGGGAAAAGTGGAATTCTTGGCATATTGGAATTAATGGTTAGTTTATTTAAATTTAAAGAGGAATTTTAGATAAATTTATTTTATGCATGAAAAAAATTTAAATGATAAAAGAGGAATTCCCATGACAATTGGAATTCAATCATTTAAATGGAAAAAGTGGAATTCTTGGCATATTTGGATAATGTATATTTTTATTAAAGAAAAGAGGAATTTTAGATAAATTTATTTTATGATAAAAGAGGAATTCTCATGACATTTGAATGTAATCATTTAAACGCAAAAGAGGAAGTCCCATGATATTTGAGATCCAAGAAATTAAAAGGAAAAAGAGGAGTTTTTAGCATAATTCAAATTATGAGTATTTATCAAAAGTGAAATTTTGAGCATTATTGAGAAATATGGGTAAATTTGATTTTTGTAAATCCCATGAATTCTTTTATTCAAAAGAAAAATATTGAATATAATTCACTTGAGAAATTTGAGAAAGAAAATGGAAATAGCCGTTGAGAAAAAGAACCTTTATCTAGGCCAAGCAATTGGCTGAAATTTAGAAAAAAGTCCCATTATCAGTATTGAAGTAGAAAAAGCTACTAAATGAGAATAAGATGTGAATAGGATGGATGTGATGTGATAGAATGTGAATGGATGCGATAAGATGTAAATGGGATGCGATAGGATGTTAATGGATGTGAAAAGATATGAATGGGATGTGATAGAATGTGAATGGATGTGATAAGATGTAAATGGGATGTGAATGGATGTGATAAGATGTAAATGGGATGCGATAGGATGTGAATGGATGTAAAAGATGCGAATGGGATGTGAATGGATGTAATATGATGCGAATGGGATGTGAATAGATGTAATAAGATGCGAATGGGATGTGATAGGATGCGGTGTGATGTAAATGAATGTGGATGAGATGTGAAGGAAATGGATGTGGATGCGAATGGGATGTGATAGGATGCGGTGTGATGTAAATGAATGTGGATGAGATGTGGAGTAAATGGATGTGGATGAGAATGATGAGATGAGAAAGAGAAGAGAGGGTATGTGAAAGGATGAGATGTGAAGTAAATGGATGTGGATGTGTATGTAAAAGAATGTGATGTAAATGGATGTGGATGTGTATGTAAAAGAATGTGATGTAAATGAATGTGGATGTGAATGATAAGATGAGAATGAGTCATGAGGTTATGTGATAAGATGTGATGTGATGTAAATGGTTGTGGATACGGATGTGAATGAGATATGTGATGTAAAGGGATGTGGATGTGATGTGATGTAAATGGATGTGAATGTGATGTGATGTAAAATGGATATGGATGTGGATGTGATGTGATGTAAAAGGGATGTGGATGTGAATGTGATGAGGATGTGATGTGGATGTGAATGAATGGATGTGATGTGATGGATGTGATGTGGTGGATGTGAATGAATGGATGTGGATGTGGATGTGATGTGATGTAAAAGGGATGTGGATGTGAATGTGATGGATATGAATGGATGTGATGTAAAAGGGATGTGGATGTGAATGTGATGTAAAAGGGATGTGGATGTGAATGTGATGAGTATGAATGTGATGGATATGAATGAATGTGATGTGATGGATGTGGATGTGATGTAAAAGGGATGTGGATGTGAATGTGATGAGTATGAATGTGATGGATATAAATGGATGTGATGTGATGGATGTGAATGAATGGATGTGATG
The DNA here is from genome assembly GCF_041138505.1 of Cibotium barometz. Classification (NCBI taxonomy): domain Eukaryota; kingdom Viridiplantae; phylum Streptophyta; class Polypodiopsida; order Cyatheales; family Cibotiaceae; genus Cibotium; species Cibotium barometz. The sequence goes on from NC_141067.1 coordinate 31,018,488, forward strand.
TGATGGATGTGAATGAATGGATGTGATGTGGTGGATGTGAATGAATGGATGTGATGTGATGGATGTGATACGATGGATGATGTGAATGAATGGATGTGATGTGATGGATGTGAATGGATGGATGTGATGTGATGGAGTGAATGGATGGATGTGAATGTGATGGATGTGAATGGATGGATGTGATGTGATGTATGTGAGTAATAGATGTGAATAGACGTGCATGTGAATGAGTGAATGGATGTGGATGAATGAGATGAGATGTGTATGTGAATGGATGAATGGATGTGGATGAATGATATGAGATGTGTATGTATGAGATATGATGTGAATAAATGAGATGTGATGTGATTAGGGATAGATGTGAATGAATGAAGATGTGATGTGATGTGACGTTAATCGGGGTAGATGTGAATGAATGAGATGTGATGTGACATGAATCGGGATAGATGTGAATGGATGAGATGTGAATCAAGAGAGATGTGAATGGATGAGATGTGATGTGATGTGATGTGAATCAAGATAGATGTGAATGGATGAGATGTGATGTGGAATGGATGTGATGAGATGTGATGTGGATCAGGGTAGACATGAATGGATGAGATGTGAATGAATGTGATGTGATGAGATGTGGATATGGGTAGATGCGAATGATGAGATGTGATGAGAATAAATGTGGATAGATGTGATGAGATGAAAAATGATGTGATTAAAATGGATGAAGGACGATGGGAATACATATGATTGGACGTGGATTGAGTAATGTGGATTGATGTGGAACAATGTAGAAAGACGAGAGTTTGTTATAAGAATTGTATTTATGATCTGTTTTTAAATGATTGTTTTATGTCAAGAATGCTGGGGAAGCATCTTGACCGTCGTAAATGAGGTTGTGGAGACCCAAATGATAAAGTTGCAATAGCCTGATGGAGAGTCAATGGAGGACGTCTCGCATAGCAAGGTTGGCAGAGGTCTTGACAAGCCTCGGTTTGATTTAAATGGTGAGCTTTTGGTATAGTGGATGAGAGACCAAGAAGGTGGCCTATGAGTGAAGTGCTAGGTCACCTGCGAGGGATCCTAGAGGGTGCTGACCATATTACGGTGCTCGGGCTCTCGGTTACTGACGATACCCACGCGTGCGTCGAGGAAGATAATGGAACAAGGAGTAAGAGTTATTTTCTGAATTCGGGCATGGATCTGGTTGATTGACCTTGCTGGTCCTCAACGGATGAGTCCATGGCTCTGGTTGATCTTGCTGATCTTCAACGGCGGTTTCATGCCTAAAAGTATGCATAAAAGAATATTTTATTATTATAAAAGTGTTACTTTTATCATTATTGATTTTTTTGCATAAACATATGCATAGAAGATATTTTTTATTAAAAGTGTGATTTTCATCATAAAAGATTTTTATGCATAAACATATGCATAGAAGATATTTTTTTATTAAAAGTGTGATTTTCATCATAAAAGATTTTTATGCATAAACATATGCATAGAAGATATTTTTTATATTAAAAGTGTGATTTTCATCATAAATGATTTCTATGCATAAACATATGCATAAAAGATATTTTTTTTATATTAAAAGTGTGATCTTGATCATAAAAGATTTTTTTATATTAAAAGTGTGATTTTGATCATAAAAGATTTTTATGCATAAACATATGCATAAAAGATATTTTTTTATATATTAAAAGTGTGATTTTCATCATAAATGATTTTTATGCATAAACATATGCATCAAAGATATTTTTTAAATTAAAAGTGTGATTTTCATCATAAATGATTTTTATGCATAAACATATGCATAAAAGATATTTTTTTATATTAAAAGTGTGATTTTCATCATAAATGATTCTTATGCATAAATGGGTGCATAAAAGATTTTTTTATTATTAAAAGAGTGATTTTCATCATAAATGATTTGTATGCATAAATATATGCATGAAAGAAATTCTTTCATGTTAAAAGAGTGATTTTCATCATAAATGATTTTTATGATGATAAAAGTGTGACTTTCATCAGAATTGGATTTTATGCATAATTAGATGCATATAGAATCTTTATAATTAAATAAGGGTTCTCTTTAATCCTCTGATAATTTTCGTAAAAATTAGAAAAATAAATAAGTAGATAATATGTGAGAGGAAATTCTACCGTTTCATATTCACTAAGATGGTAATGAGAAAATTCAATTAAACTATCGAAGTCAGAGATTGAGATAAATGATTATTTTATTCCTTATAAGAAATTCATGTTTTAGAAATCTGTAAACAAATATTCGTTGAACGAAATTTAGAAAAAGAGAAATTGAAATAGTACCTTTCGAGAAAGATAGTTTAGGAAGAACCTTTCCAGACCCAAACTCTGATTCAGACTATTGACCAAGACCTAATTCCTTCATCAATGATGATGTGCTCAGTTCAGAAAAAATGCACTTAAAACACCCACCAAATCTCAAACTAAGTTAAGACTTTTGATTTTGATCTGAGAATCAAAATAACAGAATTCAAGGAATTATGTTTGGAATTCAGACCTGGATCTAGAAGTATTGGGATATGGATTTAAGATTTATTCATGGTACTCAAACAAAATCAAAACTGAGAACTTGCATAGAGACCCTGTTTTTCCTAAAAGAGTGTCTTACGCCAGAATATTGGAGGAAGCATTTGGTATATGTGTTTTCTAAGGTAAGTTCGGTTGCAACAGCTGACAGGGAGTGTTCAAAGGACAGCTCACACGGCAAAACCTACCGAGGTCTTGACTAGCCTCGGTATGGTTAAAATGGTGCGCTTTCGGTACGATGGATGAGGGCCGACGAAGCAGTTCCTGAGTGAAATTCCAGGACACCTAAGGAGGATCCTGGAGGATTCTGACCAGGTGATGCATGGGCTCGCGGTGCCAAGGACACCCATGCGTATGTCGTGGTGGAAGATATATATGTATGATGACAAGAAACTTATTGTAATCTCTTATTTACTGTATCTCATTGTTGACCGGCTGGTCTCAAAGGAGAGTCCAGAGTGATACTGTGTTGTGAGAAACAAGGATTGAATGGAAATTTTGAGTTGTGACATCTGTACCCAGTAATTGTTTGTCAATGGATTGTTTTATAAATTAAAGTTTTAAAGAGGAGTGTGTGCGTATCTGTTTTCTAAAGCTAAAGTTAAGAAAGGCATTTCAATTATGGGTGGGTGAGTCCCGTTTGGATCTACCGATTCTAGTGGGTGGTTGGCTAACCCATGGGCCAGATGGGGTTAGGTTGGAATCAATGGAGTTTTCATAATCAAACTGCAAAATCTTAGGATTACGCTAGGATTCGAGTAGATAGTTAATTCCTTGATAAATTTCTTGATTAAGCAGATCAACGGCTGTGCCTAATCTTGATTAGGAAAAAAGCATTGAATTGTTCAGATGATCAAATTATATCAGTGATAGTTTCCTTCTATCTGGTTTATTTAGGTGGAGGATAGTTTAGATTTTAATCTCGTTAGAAAACTCGTTAAGAAAAATTCAAAAAGGTGGAATCGTCCCCGCTTTCCGGGCCTAGGAAATTTTCCCGGTTTCGGTTTTCAGAGTGACCACCAACCTAGTCTCGTGCCCGGACATTCGTGGGTGAGGCCGCGAGTGAGAAACCCTGCCCCGAGCATGAGGGGGTTACGCGGAGGGGACAGAGGGATCTCACACTTGGTATCACAGCGAAGTTGAAAGCTAATAAGGATAAACAAATTCTTATCAGAAATTGATAATAAAAACTCAGAAAAAGTATTTTTCATAATGTATTTTCATTCCGTAAGCTTCTTTAATGAAGAAATTTTAATCAAAGAAATTGTTTTTATAGATGGAAGTCCCCTATTTATCTGGTATTCGCGACCTCACTCAGTCTCAAGATATGACTGCATTCGCCTTTGAGCATCTCATTTCTTCTGCTTCAACTCGAAGAAACCGAGCTAGGCTCGCACGTGAGGAGATTCCAAATTTTGGAACCGAGCTGCTCTATGTACATATTGCAACTTTTATATAAATATAAAAATGTTTTCTCAAGAAAAATTTCATGTTGTATAAGTGATTGTTTACGGACGATCTGATAAAGAAAAATCTGTTATCGGACATATGTCATAGATCTCCCCAATAAGATCATTATCTTATTTAAGAAATTGTTTTCTGAACCTCTTAAGTCTTAGGATGTTTGCAAGGCTCTTCATAGGACTCAGCCAGGACCCTTCAAAGGAGAAGGGGAGAACCTGGGCGAGGCTGTGGAGAAGTGGGTGGAAGCCATGGAAGAATATTTTGACGTCACAGGCTACAATGAGCAGAGCAAAATGACTCTTGCCCGACTGAAAATAGTGGAAACAGCCAGGGTAGCATGGAGGAACCACTGTGACACCAACCGTCTGGACAGAAATACTCAGTCCTGGAACGACCTAAAAACCTATCTAAGAAAGAGATTTTGTCTCCCTAAATTTTTGGAAATCAAAATGAACAAATTCTTAGAGCTAAAGCAGGAGAGCAAAACCATCAAGGAATATCACCAGGCCTTTTCTCTTCTACTCAAATATTCACCACCTCTAGATGAAGAACAACTCATGGCCAGGTTCATTCGGGGAATGAACGAACCCTTGGACACACTGGTCAAAAATGCCAAGCCAGTGTCCATGGCTGAAGCAGTAAGAATGCCAAAGGATTTTGCCAAAGCCTTTGTAGTAAAGGTCCCGCCAAAGCCTGCACCCTCTAACTTTAAAAGATTCCAAGCCCAGGGAAGTACTTCAAACTTTCCACCCCCAAGGCCCGAATCAGAATCAGGATGCAGGGAGATTCCGAAGTGAAGGAAGACCCTTCCCCCAGAATACTTTCTCAGGAGCCCCACCTCTTTCAAGGAATCAGAGGGATGAGCTCAGAACTGAAAACTGATGTTTTGGATGCCAGGGTTTTGGTCACCAGTTAAAAGACTGCCCGACTCCTGCCATGTCAAGGGGACATGGAAGTCAAGGACTCCGAGTTAAGAGACTAACCCCTTCATACCAGTCTAACCAGGCCGTCTTGCCCAAGCTAGGGTAACCCCAGAAGAACTCCAGCTTAGCCATCTGCCTCTGTCCCTCCAGAGTAACCTCAGAACTCCTTCCCAGAATTGGGGCAACCAAAGAGAAAGAGTTCTGCCTCACACTGCAACAGCCAGAGCAGTCACAATTTCAGATGTAGTAGAAGAGAAAAGAGGGCAGATCTATGCTGCAATTGAAAATCAAGGGCCTAACCATCACTTCTCAGTCATCCATACTCCAGCAAAGTATCAAGGTAAGCCTTTTAAGCTTTTGATTGATTCGGGTAGTTCTCATTCATTCATTTCCCTTGGATGCTTGCGTAAGCTAGTCTTAGAACAGAAATGAGGGAAACCTATGCAAGACTCTTTTCACTCACCATGAGACAGATCTTATCCAGTGTCAGTTCAAAGTCTTACCTCTAGGAGTTTTTGACAGGATCCTTGGAATGGATTGGCTCCACAAAAATCAAGCTGACATACACTGTCACAATGGAACCATTTCCTTCCATGACCTTCACGGGAACAAAGTTCAAGGAACTAGAGTTTCTGGATCCCGAGACCTTCAGTTAGTAAAAGCTTCTAAGTTACTGAAAGGACTTAGGAAGAAGCAGCAAATTTATGTTGTCAAGATGAACCCAGTAGACTCAAAGCGTAAGGCTAAAGGACCATAATGGTTAAGTGAATTTGATGATCTATTCACAGTAGAGCTAACTGAAATGCCTCCAATCTAGGAAGTAGATCATGTGATTGAGTTGACCCCCGGAGCTCAGCCAGTAGCCCTGCGCATGTACAAAATGCCAGTTCCTGAAGCCATCGAACTCAAGGAACAGCTTAGGCAGCTATTAGAACAAGGGTTTGTAAGACCCAGTGTTTCACCTTGGGGAGCACCGGTTCTCTTTCAGAAAAAGAAAGATGGAACGCTTAGACTCTGTGTGGACTACAGAGGTCTAAATCAGCTGCTGACAGTTAAGAATAAGTATCCTATCCCAAGAATTGATGAGCTTCTGGACAGGCTAAATGGAGCCGAGATCTTCACAAAGATAGATCTCAAATCCGGGTATTACCAGATCAGGACCAATGATCAAGATATACCAAAAACAGCCATCAATACTCGCTATGGGCATTATGAATTTACTGTCATGTCATTTGGATTGACAAATGCCCCAACTACATTCCATCGCTTAATGCAAGACATTCTCAAAGAATACTTGGATGATTTTGTTCTAGTTTTCTTTCAGGACATTCTGATTTACTCAAAGAATACAGCTGGCCATGAAACTCATGTCCGAAAAGTCCTTGAGATTCTAAGGAAGCACCAACTCTTTTCAAAAAAGAGTAAATGTACTTTCTCTGTTGACCATGTTGAATAATTGGGCTTTCTGGTATGAAAAGATGGAATTTCTCCAGATCCCGCAAAAGTCCAAGCAGTCATAGATTGGCCTGAACCAAAGACAGTGAAAGAAGTCAGAGGATTCTTGGGATTGACTGGTTGGTATAGAATTTTTATACCAAAGTATGCTCTCATAGCTTCCGCCCTGACTAATCTTCTCAAGAAGAATACCCCATTTCAATGGTCTGCTGCCAGGTGCCAGAGTGCTTTTGATAAGCTGAAGACCGCCTTGGTCATGTAATGACCGATATACCGATGCTTTTTCACAAAACCAATCCCGTTCTGAAGCTGCTAGATTTCTCTCTACCCTTTAAGGTAGTAACTGATGCAAGTGGTTTTGCCCTGGGAGGTGCACTCATGCAGGAAGGTCATGTAGTGACCTATGAATCCCGAAAGCTCAGAACGCATGAGAGGAATTATGTTGTCCATGACCTGGAATTACTTTCAGTAGTCTATGCCTCAAAGTTGTGCAGACATTACCTACTAGGAAAAAGATTCACTTTGATGATAGATCATCAGGGCTTAAAGTGGATCTTTACTCAGAAGGACCTCAACATGCGCCAAAGAAGGTGGATGCAGACCCTGCAGGAATTTGATTTTGAAATCAAGTACTGCCCAGGCAAAGAAAATGTGGTAGCAGATGCCCTCAGCAAAAAAGCCTCCTTGCTTGCAATTACTATAATATCAAATCCTTTGATTATTGAAGCAAGAGAGAAGATCATGCAGGATAGATTCTTTTGCCCTATTGCTACCCTACTTATGCAGGAAAGCAAAACTCCTCAGGAGTTGAACAGAGTTCAAGGGTACAGTCTGGATGATGGCATTATGTATTATAATCGCAGGCTATGCATTCCCAATGATGAGGGAACCAAGGGTCAAATTTTGAATGAAGCCCATGATAGCCTTATAGCAGGACATCCAGGTTTCATCAAAACCTACATGTCTATAAAGAAATGCTTCTTTTGGCCTGGTCTGAAAAAGGATGTACTGAATCATGTACGTCAATGTTTGACATGCCAGAAAGTCAAAGCTGAAAGAGTAAAAATGCCTGGGAAGTTACATCCATTGGACATCCCCAAGATGAAGTGGGAATGTATCAGTATGGACTTTATTACTGGATTACCTTCAAACACCATATTAGTGAATTTGGGAATTTCCCAATTTCCATTTTTGAATACTTAAAAAAAGGGACATGGATAACATGTTTGTAAGTTTCTCAAAACCCTATCATATGACCTATTGTTGGAAAGCGCTTGAAAAATGGAATCTAAAGAGCTATAAAGCGCTCATTTTGGATTAGTGGTGTTCAAGTTATAGTTAATCCAAACTTTTGACCACGTGTCCCAAACTTGTGAGAAATTCCCATATTCCCCAATATGGTGTTTTCAGTGCAATCAGGTTACAACTCCATTTTTGTGGTAGTTGACAGACTAACCGAAGTTGCCCATCTGATCCTAGTAAAAGAAACCTACACTGTAGTGGATGTGGCCAGAGTGTTCCTCAAAGAAATCTTTAGATTGCATGGCCTACCCAGGAGAATAGTAAGTGATCGAGATTCCAAGTTTACTTCAAGGTTCTAGATTGCATTTTTCGAAGCAGTGGGAACTTTCTTGGATCTCAGACCAATGGTCAAACTGAAAGGGTAAAGCAAGTAATCGAAGATATACTTCGGTCATGCTGTGGCTCTGGGAACCCAAGAAATGGCTAAGCTATCTGCACCTAGTCGAGTTCGCCTACAATGCTTCTTATCACTGAAGTATCAGGATGAGCCCTTTTAAAGCTTTGTATGGACAAGATTGCTTAACTCCATTAACTTGGTCCGACCCATTGATTAGGGTCGAGATGTCCAGATAGATGCTTGACGACATGGAGCAGCAGATGCAGTCAATTCGTAAAGATATAAAAGCTGCCCAGGATAGATAGAAGCAATATGCAGATAAGAAGAGGACAGATAGAGAATTTAAAGAAGCAGATATGGTCTTCATTCGAGTACGGCCCAAAAGAAGTTCTTTTTCTCTTGGGAAGTACAAGAAGTTATTCCCCAAATATTGTGGACCATATCTGAGTACAAAGAAAGTAGGTGACAGCCTATGAGCTTCTTCTGCCTCCTCATCTCAAAGTTCATAATGTACTTCATGATGTAAGCCTTCTAAAGAAATATGTGCCAAGCCCAAATCATGTGCTTGATGATGAAATCCTAACCTCTTCAACCCAAGGGCAGATGAAACTCCAACCTAAAGAAATTCTTGATGTTCGAGAAAAGATTCTTAGAAACAGAATTCTTAGAGAATTATTGGTAAAATGGAAGTTCTATCCTTTTGAAGATGCCACCTAAGAGAATGAAGCCGAATTGTTGCGGGATTACCCCCAATTTGCGAGATGAGGGCATCTCGCGTTTTTCAAGTGGGAGAGAATGTAAGATTCCTCCCCAGCCTCTCAAGATGTCCAACATCTTCCCCTGTATTCAAATCCCTCTTCATAAATATAAAAGATCTTGTTTCTATACCAGTTTTAGCCTAGAGAGAGAAAATCTTCTAGAGAGTGGTAACTCAATTTTTAAATATTTTTGGATAGAAAAATATCTCATCTTATTAAAATAAGTTCCCCTGAAACAGAAGTTCAAAAAGATTTTCAGAAGGTGCATTAGAAATTAAGTATAATCTGTTTAAGAGGCATTATCCTGAGAGTCAAGATTTTTTTGAAATTTTAAATTAAGGTTCCTATGGACCAATAAGATTCATCCAAATGTAGGGAGGATATAAATAGAAGAATAAAAGAAAAAACCTCCAAAAATGAGTAAATACTCACATAAGATGAAGAGTTGACTAAGGACAAGGTTAATAGTTAAAAAAAGAGATATTTAGGTGAAATGATGCATTTTTGACACCTCAGTATGGGGGAATTCCCCTCATGAAGGAGTCGCCTATTTCACATGCTTGAATGAGTTTTAAACTCCCAAATAATGAGATATTTTTATCTCTCCTCAAAAGGTGAGCAAAACTAAAAATGGTCAAAAATTGACCAAACTGATTTGGAAAATTCTAGAATCACTTGGCTTGGTTAGAAGCTCACTTTTTCCTATAAATATAAGCCCTCCCCTTTGTTGAAACTCAATAGTGTTTTGCACTGTTACCTTGTCTCTCCCAAGTGCCAAAAACAGTGAATTTTACTCATAATTCATTAGTTTTTGACCTTCCCTCTTCCAAAAGATTGGTGGCCACTCTTGTTTCAAACAAGAGTTGAACCCTCAAACCATCAAGCCAAAGGGAATCTCTCAAATTATCTATGTAAGTTGGAGATTCTTCTCTTTTCTATTCTTTTTATGGTTTAAATGGTTTTTTATGATTTTTGTCTTCTCTAAATTAAAGATAATGTTATGCCTCATTACAAAAAGATATACCCCTCTCTTCTCTAGTAAATCCAACCATTCTTTATCCTAGATAAATGATTAATGAATAACATCAAGTTTTTCATAATGTTTCTCTTAAATAAGTAGAAATTTTTTTACTTTAGAATGATTTAAATACTCTTGGTGCATTTCTAATTAAGTTTAGAGACTTAAAAATCTCCCCCGCGCATGAGGGGACTGCTTCCACTCTGTCAACTATATCAGGAATCCGGTGCGTGGAGGGAGCAAAGGGATCTCACAGATTAAAACATCAACTTGGCTGGTAGAAGCGCCCTAGGGCTATTCTATACCCCCTTGTGTCAACTATTGAATGGTAGAATAGTACCAAGGCCTTCTTTCTATACCCCCTTATACCAACTATTAGTGCATGAAAAATCAAGAATGTGCATGATGGTAGAATGGCAAAATGGCCCTTCTATACCCCCTTATTCCCCTTCTCTACTCCCTTATTCATCTACAATGCATAATGTGCTTTAGAATGTTTCTAGGGTCATTCTATCACAAACAAGGGGGTATAAAATGGCCCTAGTTCCATTCTACCATCCATATTCTTTATTTTCCATGCATACAAGGGATAGAGAATGGCCCTGGGACCATTCCATGCCCATTTGGGAGAATGGTCTTAGTGCTATTTTATCATGCCTAATGGGCCTGTATCATGTTGTACCAACAGATATCTTGGGAGCACTCTAGCTTCTTGATGGAGGAGGAGAGATGGGATTTTCTTTGTAAGATTTTAAATGAAGTGAAAAGTGATAAGTAGGGAAGTACAGATTTTTACTTTGTACGCTCCTGTATTTCAGTATTTTTTGGACCTCTTTTAAGTTTATATATATAACTATTATTATTTATTCCCAAAAAAAAGAATGGACCAAGGGTCATTATACCATGCACAATGTGCTTGATAGAATGACCCTAGGGCCATTCTACCATGCACAATGTGCTTGGTAGAATTGCCCATTTGTGCTACATTAAAACATCAATCTGCATGAAAAAATAAAATACCATGCCCATTTGTTCCAAATAGTGGTGCATGATGGTAGAATGGTCCCAAGGTCATTGTGTACCCCTTGCATGCATAAAATATCAAGATTGTGATGGTAGAGTGGCCTTGGGGTCATTCTTCCATGCACAATGTGCTCTAGAATGGCCCTAGGACCATTCTACCATCCCCATAATGTGCTTGATAGAATGGCTCTAGTGCCATTCCATGCCCATTTCTTCTAAATTAACACATCAATCTGCATGTTAGAATGGCCCTAGGTCCATTCCACCATGCACAATGTAATTTATAAAATGGCCCTAAGGCCATTTACCATGCCCACTTGTGCTACATTACAACAACAATTTGTCTAGTAGTACATATGGTCCTAGGGCCATTCTATACCCCCTTTGTGCCAACTATTAGTGCATGGTAGAATGGTCACATGGCCATTCTCTGCCCCTCCCCGGTGGGGGGGGGGGGGGGGAGAGGGGGGCAGCACTCATAAATATATAAGAGTAGCATGTGGGTTCTGTAAGCAAAGTGATGAGCTATGGTGGATCAAATGCAAGAATCAACATCATTAGCAAAGTGATTAGACGATGATTAAGATAAGATTAGTGAGCAATTAACTAATACCTTAATGTAGGCATGGATACTCAAAAACCAGCAAATTCTCATTAGGCCAATGCCTCAATTTATAGAGTTTACATCCACAAAATGCCAAGCATCTAGTCCCATTGATATCTCCTTGATTCACTCCACCTCTTTTGCTTGATTCTCTCCACCTCTTCACTTTTCCCAAAATATCTCCACACATCCTAGAACTTTTCATGCTACCCTTTATTCTCTCCCATTAGATACCTCTCACCTTTTCACTGCTACTTACTCATTTACAGACTCTCTTTTACAGCCTCTTGCTAAGGGCTTATTCCCACACACACCCATTCACTTGTATATTTCAACACCTCCCCTCAAGTGAATAATCCTAGCACACCTGGACCCTATACCAAGTTTCCCTCTTACTTGGTAGCCTGCGATTAGTGCCTCAAGTCCCTAGCTCATAGTCCTCGACACTCTCTCTCTATGTGTCCAAGGCTACTACAAGTGCCCGTGACCTTGACTAAAGTGCTCACACATACATCTACCACATGGCCTACATCATTAGTGGCTCAAAGGTGGTTTTACTCTATTGGGACAGGTTACATTGGGTTGTTGGGTTTCTCTCTCTTTCTCTCTCTCTCTCTCTTAAAAAAAAAAGAGATGATCTGACTCCACTTCCTTAGGAGTCTCCATGAAGTTTGCCGATGTCATTCCTTCTTCTCTGGGTTTGCTGTAGCAGTCTCTTGCCATGTGTCCAGGCTTCCCACAGTTGTGGCAAGTGAAGGTCCTTCATCCTCCCCTGCATCTTCCTCGTCCTCGTCCTTGTGAGAATCCTCCTCCTCGGGTGAAGAATGCTTTTTCCTCTCTAGCTGTTGAGTCCACCCATTTCTTCTCTTTGACCTTTGTCTCTTGCTCTAGTAGAGCTCCTTCTATTTCATGCTGCTTCAATTCATGTACATTCTTTAAGGTTGCCACCACAATGTTTTCATATTCACCTTTGTCCACACTCTTTAGAAGCACTACTAGTGCCTCATCATCCTCTACCTTGTTACTAATGGCTGCCAGTTGTTGCTTTATGCTTTTGTATTTGTTTAAGTATGTAATTAAAGGTTCACTTTCCTTCATATCAAGTTTGTAGAATTGTATTAGCATATTTATCTTTGATTTTTTTGCTTGAGTGCCAAATAATTTATTGAGTTCATCCCATGCATCTTTTGCCCATTGTATCCCTGTGATGTGGTGAATGATTTCATCATTTAAACTGAGTGCAATGAGTCCTAATACTTTCTCATTCTTTCTCTTCAACTCATTTTTCCCAATCACCTCTGGGCATTCATCTCTTCCCTCAACTAGCTCCCACAGATTTTTCCTCATGAGCAAATACATGGTTTTTGTTTGCCATGTATAAAACTGCTCCCCATTAAATTTGGCTATTTCTTGTGCCATGCTCATGATGATGTGAAGGGGGTCTTACCTCTTGATCTAATTCAAGATTCAAGGGCAGTATCTACCCTTTTATAACTCAAATCTGGTGTTGAATGATGATTACAACAGATTTATCAGCATACATTTACCAAAAATTACATAAAGGCAAGTGTAGCTGATCTGTACTGAATGGTTGGAGTATCAAACCATATCTAAATTTTAATTTGAAGTGATAGGGATCTGTATTAGATACCCAATGGTAAATTTGAACCCTCAATTGTACCAAAATGTAGTGATTAGTACTGATTAATCATTGATTAGTGAAATAATCTCCTATTTTGTGTGTGCAAAAAATACACTGATTTGGAGGGATTAAGCGGGGTAGTGATTATGATAGAAAATTCAATTTTAACACATACACATGTGTAGCACCTTCCCAATGTTGGATTAGATCTACCAATGCCTAATTAACACCTTGATTAGGTGGATTAATTAAGCAATTTGCCAAGATAATTCACTGTTCATGTGCAGAAGACTGTCCCAACTTGGAGTCTTCAATTGATCCACTTACACAAATCTAATCTCAAAATGCTTCAATTTAGTGGTAGATAAATGTGTCTAGATATGTTTTGAGCCCACAAACATCAATATTGAAGCTTTAATGAAGAACTAATCAAGTGATTAGCAGAGGTACTTCCCTGATTGTGCACAGTGCTAGGTCTCACTGTAGACTTGATGAAATCAAAAACCACTTTCACTAGCTTGTAGATCATGCTTGAAAACCTCCAAGCCTAGCTGGAATTAGACTGATTCGAAGCGGACGCGTCGCTTGAAGCTTTTTTTGCAAATTCTCTAGCGCTTGTTGCAAATCGCGTTGCTGTCGCATTTCTATGCTGAATTAGCTCAATTCCTTTGAGCTGTGTCTAAGGCCTTGAGTCTAGTATGTGCCTCTAAAATATATGCCTCTAAAAGGGCTAGAGCAATGGTTATGTGTGAAGAGAGAGAGAGCTCCTCAGCCAGCACAGCTAGGGGTACAGAGGCTAGTTGAAAAGAGGCTAAAAAAGTGATTATCTCTTAATCCTAATTAATAAGATGATTAGCAAGATAATAAGCTCATAAATTGGATGGATCCTAAGCTAGGCTCTGATACCATGTTACAATGCAAGAAAAGTGATGAGCTATGGTGGATCAAATGCCAGAATCAACATCATTACTAAAGTGATTAGAAAATGATTAAGATAAGATTAGTGAGCGATTAATAGCTTAATATAGGCATGGATACTCAAAAACCAGCAAATTCTCATTAGGCCAATGCCTCAATTTACAGAGTTTACATCCACAAGATGCCAAGCATCAAATCCCACTGATCTCTCCTTGATTCACTCCACCTCTTTTGCTTGATTCTCTCCACCTCTTCACTTTTCCTAGAATATCTCCACATATCCTAGAACTTCTCATGCTACCCTTTATTCTCTCCTAGTAGATACCTCTCTCACCTTTTCACTGCTACTTACTCATTTAAAGACTCTCTTTTATAGCCTCTTGCTAAGGGCTTGTTCCCGCACACACCCATTCACTTGTATATTTCAATAGGTTCTACCATACACAGTCTTGATATATTTTTTAAATCCCTTTTACACATTTTTTACATACAGAAGGGTACCATTTAAAGGGGGTATTTACAGATTGAATAGAAAAAGGGTGTGTTTTATTCATGTAAAATTTACAAATAAGGGGTTTTTAAATTAGGCCTTGAACGCACGTGATATAGGGAGTTTACATATAGTGAACCCCTCGAGCTCTACCCTCTGCATGCATGAAGTATCAAGATTCTGCATGGTAGAATGGCCCTAGGGCAATTCAACCATGCCCACTTGTGATACATTAAAACATTAATATGCCTAGTAGAATGGTCCTAGGCCCATTCTATACTCCCTTGTGCAACACCATGTTACATGGTAGAATGGACCCATAACCATTCTCTATTCCCTGCATGCATGGAAAAGTAAGAATATACATGGTAGAATGTCCCAAGGGCCATTCTATTCTACCATGCACATTCTTCATTTTCCATGCATGAAGGGGGTAGAGAATAGCCTTGGGACCATTCCATGCCCATTTGGGAGAATGTCCTTAGTGACATTTTATCATGCTTAATGGGCCTGCTAGAATGAACATGGGGCCATTACACCATGCATAATGTGATAGAATGGCCCTATGGCCATTCTACCATGCACAATGTGCTTGATAAAATGGCCATAGGACAATACCATGCCCATTTTTGGTACATTAAACATCAACCTGCATGAAAAAACAAAATGCCACGTCTAGTTGTGCTAACTATTGGTGCATGATAGAATGGTCCTATGGGACATTCTCTACCTCCTTGGTGCATGATGATAAATTGGTTCTAGGAACATTCTCTACCTCTTGTATGCATAATATATCAAGACTGTGTATGGTAGAAAGACCCTAAGGCCATTCTATATCCCTTTGTTCATGGTAGAATGGCCCTAGAGCCATTCTTCCATGCACAATGCTACTATAATCAAATACAATAGAAAACCTAGTTAATATGGAAAAAATAAGCTTCTTAGCTCTATGTTAACATAAAAGAGAGCAAAAATAAGGCAACAATCACACCATTTTCACACAAATCTCTATCAAATCCCACTCCCAGTTGTGACACTCCACTATTCAAGAGTGTGAGCAATGGGTAAACTATACATTAGAGAAAAACAAATGATAAAGTCAAGGGATTGCTCCTTGGTAGTGGCACTAAAATTGTTAAGGCTAAGAGATAACAAAGAGAGAACCACTCACCTCAACATGTTGTGGGGGGATCTTTCTGATGGCTGAGCTTGTAACCCTTGTGGTCTCCAAGCCCAACACTGCCATGGGTAGCTTACCATTCGTCATCTCCCACGAGCATTGTCCTACCATCGCGTTATGCTATGGTCCCTCCTCTCACCTCAAATCACTCACACACACTCACTAACATGCATTAGAGAGAAGATTACAGAGAGGTTTAGGAAGAGAGATAAGCACAATTATATAAGTGTTCTTGCATTATGAGGGATATTGCGTTATATACTATGTAAAACTCTTGGACACATATGATCAGGGTACCAAAAGGGGTATGATAACCTGCCCTGAGAGACAACAAAAAAATACCTATCCTGGTTTAGACATAGACATCAGAGTTGATACATAAGAAGATAGGCGGAATAGGTAGGTGCCTATTGATTAGTATGGGCTAGGGTTACATTGCTTCATATAGAGTTATGCATGTCAGTTACAACCGAACCTGTGTATATTGGCATCTGTAGATGCATGTGCCTAAACTTCGTTTAACAAGTATTTGTATCAATTTAGCGACACATGTAAATTTGCAAGGATAATGACATTAGGGGGTGTCACTAGAGTCCCTGTTTTCTTGTAGTGCTTAAACGTAGTCTACAATATGTTAGCTCACAATCAATTACATGTTTGAAAATTGGAGTATATG
This sequence comes from Cibotium barometz, assembly GCF_041138505.1. NCBI lineage: Eukaryota > Viridiplantae > Streptophyta > Polypodiopsida > Cyatheales > Cibotiaceae > Cibotium > Cibotium barometz. The sequence continues at coordinate 31,034,843 of NC_141067.1, forward strand.
GAAATTGATGAAAAGATTACTAGCTGACTGTATGGATAAAAAGTGTATGTTAAATAGATAACTATATGGATAAAAAGTGTATGTTAAATAGAAGTTACACACTTGACACCTTGCACGCTATGTATAAAGATAAGACTCTCAAAAGTGTCTCTTAATTTAGGCATACTTAATTAGGAAAGAACAAAAGTGATACACTTAACACAAGTGACTGCAATGCTAAGCTCCGTGATTGTGATTGGATGCCATATGTTAAGATAAGACACTCACACTCATAAACATATGCGAACATAAGACACTCACACTCATAAGCATAAGATTAGAAGATTAAAATCCATGACACTCATAAGCTCCATGATCGTGATTGGATGCCATATGCTAAGATAAAACACTCACACTCATAAGCATAAGGTTAGGAGAGTAAAATCCATGACTCTAATTGCATTATGTCAAGTTGAAGAGAGAGAATCTCACACTCTCAAGCACACTGTCAGAAGATCACAATGATGCTGAGCCCATGATTAGAAGATTACAGTGCTAAATTCCATGATGGCCGTGATTGGGGAGTTATTAACCCTATGAATCCCAATCAATGGCTATCAGATGTTTGGGCAGAAGTTAATTGGGTACACAGGGGTCCCATCTGGGTAGAAGAGGCCAAAATGCTGCTCAGTAAGGTCTCCTGGTTTCAGATCCTCATCAAAGAGAGCAAAAATATAGGCGGTGATTGGCTGGTAAGGGTATGCAGGGGTACCGGTAGCTTGGAGCACATGGTTGATGAGGTTTTGATTAAAGGTTTGAGCATTCTTTATGGTCGCTGCATTGCATTTACAGATGGTGGGCTTTTTTGTGACTTGGGTTGTGTGAGTGTGAGGCGATGTTGTGGGATGATCATATGAACGCAGAGGAGGACGACGAGGGACAGAACCAGTACCGTAACCGGGGTTGCTAGGCCACCCAGATTCCCCTCCTATCACCTTAGGGTAAGCTGCATTTGGCTTCTTCTCGTTCCTTGTTAAAAACTGGCGAAGATTCTCAGTGCCCGCGGTGGTTCGATCTAGTGCTGCGATTGCCGCATACACAGCATCCAGCTGCAGATCAAAAAGATTGAAGTAGGACAGGTTTGTGTTGCTGTCCTTCACAGGTACCCAGCTCTCGAACAATGCAAGCTCCAACGAAACACCCGGATCATTGATGTAGGCAAAGTAAGGGAACACATTGGCCATGAAAAAGGAGCTCGTGTCTCTCAAGAACTCAACAAGCTCTCTGAGAATGGGCTGGAACTCTGGCTTGAAAGTGGCTATGGAAGGTGGCGAGCTATTGGCAAGGATGGACAGTGAGTGGGAAGTGGAGACTTTGATCTCTCGTGAGTCACAGTAAGCAGCTAATCCACAGTTGATGTTGGTAATGGCGGGGACAAGCAGTGAGGGGTCCTTGGAGGGGTCGCCGAGCCACTCGCTTCCTACCAGAATTGCTGATATACGAGTGGCGTTGTAGGGTTCTATGTTCTCTTTCACCCACTTCTTTCCTTCATCCAAGCTCTGTGCTACCAGGGGCACCACCTCGTTTGGCACACTCACAACCAAATCAATATCTGAATCAGCAAAGGCTTGCACAACCGAAGCATTGGCATCGTAAATCCTTGCATAACGTATGCCCTTGGAAAGCAAAAGTTTAACAATCTTCTCGGGTGGGATTATATTGTCCCCATTCAGCCCTATATCCACTCCTATCTTTCCAAAATATCCCAACCCTGCATTGTGAATTCCAAGTAGCCTCCTTAGTCCTTCTGCACAACCCTCTTAATAAACATACAAAACAACAAGCCTCTAACGTCACTATAATACCAATTTAAAATCCTACCCTCGCTCCCTACAACCGTCAAGCAAGCATGCAAAGTTATAGACTAGACACACACTACTTATACCAATCCAACTCATTTCTTTCATTCACATACTAAAGTTATAGATGGGCCACTAAAATTATACCAATCCAACTTGAATTTCTTGCATTCCTATAACTAAAGTTATAGATGAGTCACGTCACTAATACCAATCCAACTCATTTCTTCCATTCATGAACATTTGAAGAAAAATATAGAGTAAGCACTAGATTTCCTATGTGGATGTGCTCTAAGTTCAATGTATTTAGAGACAGAAATGGATTTAAAAGACCATTAGATTTCCTATGTGGATGTGCTCGACTAGAAACTAGAGGAGATTTCATTGTAGAGCGCACACATATTGAGATAGGAAGAAACAAACAAGTAAGCACATGATCATAAGTGTAGAGCCTAGAGTAGATTCTAAATTACATTCTTATAATTGATTACAAGAATTGCATTAACATCATCGGAAGAATTGCATTCATATGATTGAGTAGAAGAATTGCATTCATATAATTGGTTAGAAGAATTGTAGTAACATCAGAAGAATTGCATTTTCGATTATCTGAACATTACCAAAATAAATATTGGATCAAAGAAAAATAAATAAGTAAATCAGAATTTGAGACTATATGAAAGTTATAAACCTTAAACTGATGTGCTTACTTGTAGGTAACATCCCATGCATAAAAAGTGTATGCAAGTTATAAACCTTGAAATGAGATGCTTACCTATAGGTAACATCCCATGCATAAAGACCACAAAGAAAATAACAAGGGAGAAAAAATTGGTGCTTGAATCATAGAGAACCATGGCTTCCTTTTGAAGTCACAATAGAGATATGCATACCACTTTTGAGTTTATATCTCGTGTGTGCTCTACATTTTTACTGTTTCCATTCAATAAAGTACTCTCAATTTTATAAATGAGCATTACTTTTGTTATCGATTTCCATATTATGATTGATTCATCTATGATGAGCAAGTGCTATAGTGTTGCTTTACATCTTTGTCTATCTACTAGATGCAATTCAAAACTTTTTAAAATTCTAATTAAAAATCATACTTTACTTATCAGTATTGACAATGCTCACTCTTTTTCTAAACAATATTTGTAAATTCTAGTTGCAATTCATAGTTTGCTTAGTATTGACAATACTTGCTCTCTCTCTCACAATACTTGCTCCCTCTCTCTCTCTCTCTCACACACACACAACACACACACACGCGCACACGCACACATGCACACACACACACACGCACATGCACACACAAATAACTACCAACATATTGAAAAGCATACACATGGCTAACTATACAAATGACTTAACGATGACTATTGGGTTTAAAACACATACACTATGTATATATTTAAAATCGTACACATGACTTAATGTTGAATGTTGGGTTTGCAACTATAATGACTGTGGGGCTTCCAAAAAGAGTTTCTATACTAGTTAATTCTCATTTTGACAATACATTTTATGGACATGAGGTTTTATCCTTCAAATGAAAATTGAAAAAGGATAAATTAAAGACCACATAAATATAAACTATGATGCTGTTAAAATAATTATCTTGAATGTTTAAGTTACTCAACAAAATGGTTATTCAATCTCGATCAATTTGGATCAATATCCTTCAAGAATTTCGTAAAACAATAGTTGCAATACAAAAATGGAGGAGTTGACCATGAAAATCAGTCTCAATAGCACTGAAATATATTTTTAAATTACAAGTGATGCACACACAAAACATCTTGACAATTTGGTCCTTAGAGGTTGTAATGTCCTTTTTTATTAGATGTAATGAATATCAAAAGATAACCCAAGTGGAGTTCACTACATGGAAAGTCATTGTAACCACATTTTTTACATCACATGCAAAGAAAGAAAATATATGCCTATACCACCATAATTTTACATGACATTACTGTAGTTAAATCATGTAATGCTTACATGGACTACTTTTCAATGTAGTGCTTGGCCTACTTTTCAATGTAGTGCTTACATTGAGCATACTATAACCATTGAAAATGCAATCATATCAAAAGATAACCCAAGTGGAGTTCACTACATGGGAAGTCATTGTAACCACATTTTTTACAGCACATGCAAAGAAATAAAATATATGCCTATACCACCATAATTCTACATGACATTATTGTAGTTAAATCATGTAATGCTTACATGGACTACTTTTCAATGTAGTGCTTGGCCTACTTTTCAATGAAGTGCTTACATTGAGCATACTATAACATCATTGAAAATGCAATCATGTAGTGTTGAGGTTTTCTTGTTTCAAATGGCATCATTATATATACAATTCATGTAGTTTTGACATGAATCCTTAATAATTAGGCTCTAAACTATATTTCCTACCACCTCTCACAAACCCACCTCCACCCACTCACACACCCAAACAGACAAACACACACATATGCTCATGCACATGCACACACACACACACACACACACACACAAATGCACATACAAACACACACATAAATGTCATGTGTATATACATATACATGTGTATATGTATATGTATATGTATATGTAGATGTAGATGTAGATGTATATGTATATGTTTATGTTTATGTACATATATATATATATATATATACACACACACAAACACACACACACACACACACTTGTATGCATATGTACATGTATATGTGTATATGTATATGTATACGCATATGTATATACACATGTATATATACATATATACATACATGTATTTATATATGTGTATATATATACAAATACATGTATTTATATATATGTATACATGTGTATATACATATACAAATGCATATATATGTATTTATATATATGCGTATATATATGTATATATATGCATTTATATATACATGTGTATATATATGTCTTTATATTTACATGTGTGTACATGTATTTATATATGTGTATATATATATAAATACATGTATTTATATATATGTATATATACACACACACACACACACATGTATGTTTACACACAGACACACACACACACACACACACACACACACACACATATGTATGTTTATATATGTACATATTCATATATACATACATGTATATATATAAAGTAAATATGTGTATATATACATACATGTATTTCTATATATGTATATGTGTGTGTGTGTGTGTGTGTGTGTGTTTGTGTGTGGTCTTTATGCATGGGATGTTACCTACAGAGGTAAGCATCTCATTTTAAGGTATATCGAAGTTATAAACCTTGAAATGAGATGCTTACTTGTGGGTAACATCCCATGCATAAAGACCATAAGCAAAATAACAAGGGAGAAAAAATTGGTGCTTGAATCATGGAGAACCATGGCTTGAATCATGGAGAACCATGACTTCCTTTTGAAATCACAATAGAGATATGCATGCCACTTTTAAGTTTATATCTTGTGTGAGCTCTACATTGTTTTTGTTTCCATTAGATAAAGTACTCTCAATTTTATAAATGACCATTACTTTTGTTATTGGTTTCCATATTATGATTGATGAGCACTATAGTGTTGCTTTCAATCTTTGTTTATCTACCAGATGCAATTCAAAACTTTTTAAAATTCTAATTACAAATCATAGTTTACTTAGTATTGACAATTCGTTTCTGTACTAGTTAAGTTTCATTGAGAAAAAAATTTTATGGACATGAGGTTCTCCTTTATCTCTTCAAATGAAAATTGAAAAAGGGTAAATTAAAAACCACACAAATCTAGACTATGATGGTGTTAAAATAATTATCTTGAATGTTTAAGTTACTCAACGAAATGGTTATTCAATCTTGATCAATTTAAATCAATCTCCTTCAAGAATTTCCTAAGGCAATAGTTGCAATATAAAAATGGAGAAGGAGTTGAGCTTGAAAATTAGTCAATAGCACTGAAAGATGTTTTTAAATTACAAGTGATGCACACACAAAACATCTTGACAATGTGGGCCTTGGAGGTTGTAATGTCCTTTTTTTAAAGATGTAATGAATCGCAAAAGATAACCCAAGTGTTCACTACATGGAAAGTCGTTGTAACTACATTTTTTAAACCACATGCAAAGAAAGAAAATATATGCCTATACTACCATAATTTTACATGACATTATGGACTACTTTTGAATGTAGTGCTTGGCCTACTTTTTAATGTAGTACTTACATTGAGCATATTAACATCATTGAAAATGCAATCACGTAGTGTTGAGGTTTTCTTGTTTCAAATGGCATCATTATAGATACAATTCATGTAGTTTTAACATGAATCCTTAATAATTAGGCTCTACAACTATATTTCCTACCACCTCTCACAAACCCACCCACCCACCTATCCACCTATCCACCTATCCACAACTACCCACTCACACACCCAAACAGATAAACACACATATGCTCATGCACATATACGCACACACACACACACACACACAAACACACATAAATGTCATGTGTATATACATAAACATGTGTATATGTATATGTATATGTATACGTATACGTATACGTATACGTATGTGTGTGTGTGTGTGTGTTTGTGTACATATATCTACATGTATATGTATATGTATATGTATACACATACGTATATACACATGTATATGTATTTAGACATGTATATATACATATATACATATGTGTATTTATATATGTGTATATATTTATATGTTTATACTCTCTCTCTCTCTCTCTCTCTCTTTCGCACACACACACACATGCACACACAAATACCTACCGACATATGGTGTGAGACCCCTCTGCCCCCTCTGCGCACCGGATTCTTGGTCGCTAGCAGGGGAAGTAGCTCCCTCTTGCGTGGGGTAGGGTTTCCCACTTGGGGCCTCGCCCTCGAATGTCCAGACATGAGACTAATTTGGTGGTCATTCCGAAAACCAAAACCGGGAAATTTTCCCATGCCCGAAAAACGGGGACGATTCCACCTTTTTGATTTTTTAAACAAATTTTCTAATGGGGTCAAGAGACTAAACTATCCTTCACCTGAATTAACCAGATAGAAAGAAAACTATCACTGACTTAATCTGAGGAAATCAACGCTTTTTTCCTAGCCGAGATCAGGCACGGTCGTTGATCTACTCATTTGAGAAATTCTTCAGGGTTTTATTTAACTACTCGAATTCTAAGCCTATTCCTATTACTTCCATTTAATTATTAAAACTCCACTGATTCCAACCTAACCCCATCCGATCCATGGGTTAGCCACCACCCAACCACTCGAATCAGTAGAACCAGACAATTACTCACCCACCCATAATTGAATGCCTTTCTTAACTTTTGCTTTCGAATACAGATACGTACACACTCCTCTTTAAAACTTTAACATACAAAATAATCCATTGACAAGAATCACGCTTTTATAATTAAAAAAATTCCTTCATACATCTTTCTATACACAAAAATTTAATTTTAATAAGAATAACACTTTTAAAATTTAAAAAAAATCCTTTATGCATCTTTCCATGCATAAAAATCAATTTTGATAAAAATAACACTTTTATAATTAAAAAATTCTTTTATGCATCTTTCTATGCATAAAAATCAATTTTGATGAATTTAACTGTTTTATAATAAAAAAATTCCTTTATGCATCTTTTTATGCATAAAAATCAATTTTGAAGAAAATAACACTTTTATAATAAAAAAATTCCTTTATGCATCATTCTAAGCATAAAAATCAATTTTGATGAAAAAACACTTTTATAATAAAAAAATCCTTTATGCATGTTTTATGCATAAAAATCAATTTTGATGAAAATAACTCTTTTATAATAAAAAAAATCTTTTATGCATCTTTCTATGCATAAAAATCTATTTTGATGAAAATAACTCTTTTATAATAAAAAACTTTTCCTTTATGCATCTTTTTATGCATAAAAATCAATTTTGATGAAAATAACTCTTTTATAATAAACAAATTTTCTTTATGCATTATTCCAAGCATAAAATAAATTTTGAAGAAAATAACTCTTTTATAATAAAAAAATTCCTTTATGCATCTTTTTATGCATAAAAATCAATTTAATAATTAACAGCCATGCTGTATTCGGCCTCTGCTCTATGTGGACGTCTTGTCCACCAGAGCAGATAATGCCATCCTACGCCATAGCTTGCCTCCATGTTCCCAAAAGAGAGTACCCTGTGTGATAAACTACTGCAGTGAAGCGCCTGTCGTCATTACATCAAAAAAAATCTTTGCAATGAAGCAGATCTTGCATATAGAGCTTGAACCCTGAGACGACATTGGATCTTTCCTGCACGGAAGATCGCCATTTTCAGGATAAAGCCGGCATTGAAGCAGAGATTAACCTGACAACGCTAACACTAACACAAGCCAGATGAGAATGTCTGATGATGTTTGGGAAGTGGTGAGAGATGAGGATTGAGTGCATTGACTGGAAACTGCTATTTCTATGCATGTAGGAAACTAGTCATGCAAGAGTGAAGTGAAATGAAGCTATGGAGTTGGAGATGGAGGTTTGGAGCTGATTTGGGGCTGAAATGTTGGCGCTTATGTGAAATGACCCAATTCTATGCATTTCTCTCCTTCTAGAGGGAGAGAGTAAGTGAGGTAGGTGGCCCAAAAGTCAAACTAACCCACTTGCCCACTTGGCTTCACTTTTCCACCCTTCTAGGCTAAAAAACTTGTGGATATGAGAGAGAGGGTGAATATCTACCTAAAAGAGAGTGAGAGTACATTTAAAAGTGGCTAGTACCCATGAGGAGCCTTGAATGCTTTGATACCATGTTAGAAAACATGGGAGCTCAAGGATGGATTGAGCACATGATTAGAGCAAGGATTAAGAACTAGGAAGCAAGACTATGCTTAAGCATGGCTAGATTAGCTAAAGACAAATCATATGAGCATAATGACAATGTGAATAAGGCAAAAACTAAAGTGTGTTCTTCACTAGATGAGGAGCCTTTAAATAGGCTGAAGTACAAAAGGATTAAGGAGGATATTAGGATCTAATCCTAATCAAGATGCTTATCACTTGCCTAGAAGTGAGCACCCAAAGCCTAGAGTAGAGTGCAAGAAGTAGAGATTCTCCACTAAGGCATATAAAAAGCTAAAAATAGGACATCCAAAAAAGGAGCTACTAACCCTTAGAGAAATAATCTACTAAGGTCCACTACTAAAGCTAATCTACTAAATCTTAGAGAAATAATCTACTAAGGTCCACTACTAAAGCCATGTAGAGGGGCCATAAATTCCAATAAAATTCACTTGGAGAGGATTAGGCCAAAAACAATTGAATTATCAAGAAATTCAATGTTAAATGGCTCAGGACAAGAGTAGAGTAATAGTGCATAAATACCATTAAGCTTTTACAAAAGGGAGAGGCTTCTATTTATAGGAAAAAGTCAGCCTCTAACCAAGCAAACTGAATCTAGAATTTTCCAGATTAGTTTGGTCAATTTTTGTCCATTTTTTGGTCAGCTCAGCTTACTTTTTGGATCTAGTTTTGAAATAGGAAAGAGAAGAGATGAAATATCTCATTTTATTGTTTAAAAATTGGGAGAAATGGTGAGAAAAAAGGTGCCTCCTTCATCAGGGGAGATCCCCACTCTGAGGTATCAAAAATCAAATTTTTAACTATTTTCTTTGGTCCTTAGTCAACTCTTCACCTTATGTAAGCATTTACTCATTTTTTTGGGGGGGGGGTTATTTTATTCTTTAATTGATCTCCTCCCTACATTTGGATTAATCTAATTGGTCCGTAGGAACCTTAATCTAATTTTTTTAGAAAGTCTGGACCCTTAGGCTAAGGACGAAGGTCTTTTGAGCACATTATAATTTATTTCTAATGCACCTTAGGATTTTCTTTTTGAACTTCTATTTCATGTGAATTTATTTTAATATAAGAAGGGATATTTTTCCATCCAAAAATATCTAAAAACTGAATTATCTCTCTCTAGAACATTTTCTCTCTCTAGGCCAAAACAGGTAGAAACAAGATCTTTTATTATTTTGAAGAGGGGATTGATTACAAGGGAAGAAACTAGACATCTTGAGGGGTTGGGGAGGAATCTTACATATGGAAATGCATACACATGGCTAACTATACAAATGACTTAACGACGATGATTATTGGGTTTAAAACACATGCACTACCTATATATTTAAAATCGCACACATGACTTAAGATGAATGTTGGGTTTCCAAAAAAGGTTCTATGATGACTATTGGGCTTCCAAAAAGAGTTTTCGTACTAGTTAAGTTTCATTGACAAAACATTTTATGGACATGAGGTTCTCCTTTATCTCTTCAAATAATAATTGAAAAAGGATAAATTAAAAACCACACAAATCTAGACCATGATGGTGTTAAAATATTTATCTTGAATGTTTAAGTTACTCAACAAAATGGTTATTCAATCTCGATCAATTTGGATCAATCTCCTTCAAGAATTTCTTAAAACAATAGTTGCAATATAAAAATAGTTGACCTTGAAAATTAGTCAATAGAACTAAAATATATTTTTAAATTGCAAGTGATGCACACACAAAACATCTTGACAATGTGGGCCTTAGAGGTTGTAATGTCCTTTTTTATTAGATGTAATGAATCGCAAAAGATAACCCAAGTGGAGTTCACTATGTGGAGAGTCATTGTCGTAACCACATTTTTTAAAGCACATGATGCAAAGAAAGAAAATATACCACCATAATTTTACATGACATTATCGTAGTTAAATCATGTAGTGCTTACATGGACTAATTTTGAATGTAGTGCTTGCTCTACTTTTTAATGTAGTGCTTACATTGAGCATTAACATCATTGAAAATGCAATCACGTAGTGTTGAGGTTTTCTTGTTTAAAATGGCATCATTATAGATACAATTCATGTAGTTTTGACATGAATCCTTAATAATTAGGCTCTACAACTATATTTCCTACCACCTCTCACAAACCCACCCACCCACCTACCCACAACTACCCACTCACACACCCAAACAGACAAACGCACACATATGCTCATGCACATGCACGCAAACACACACACACACACACACACACACACAAACACACATAAATGTCATGTGTGTGTGTATATGTATATGTATATGTATATGTATACATATCTGTATATACACATGTATGTTTGTGTGTGCGTGTGTGTGTGTATACACATATCTACATGTATATGTATATGTGTAGGCGTATGTATATACACATGTATATATACATATATACATACATGTATTTATATATGTATTTATATATATGTTTATATATGTACATATACATATATACATACACGTATTTATATATATGTATATATATGAAATACATATATGTACATATACATACACGTATTTCTATATATGTATGTGTGTGTGTGTGTGTGTGTGTGTGCGGTCTTTATGCATGGGATGTTACCTACAGGTAAGCATCTCATTTCACGGTAATATTGAATTTATAAACCTTGAAATGAGATGCTTACCTGTAGGTAACATCCCATGCATAAAGACCACAAGCAAAATAACAAGGGAGAAAAAATTGCTCCTTGAATCATGGAGAACCATGGCTTCCTTTTGAAAACACAATAGAGATATGCATGCCACACTTGAGTTTATATCTCATGTGAGCTCTACATTTTTTCTGTTTCCAGTAGATAAAGTACTCTCAATTTTATAAATGATCATTACTTTTGTTATTGGTTTCCATATTATGATTGATTCATCTATGATGATCACTATAGTGTCACTTTACTTTGTCTATCTACCAAATGCAATTCAAAACTTTTTAAAATTCTAATTACAAATCATAGGTTACTTAGTATTGACAATGCTCACTCTTTTTGTAAACACTATTTTTAAATTCTAGTTACAAATCATAGTTTGCTTAGAATTGACAATACTTGATCGCTCTCTCTCTCTCTCTCTCTCTCTCTCTCTCTCTCTCTCTCTCTCACACACACACACACACACACACACACACACACACACACACACACACATGCACATGCACATGCACACACAAATACCTACCGACATATGGAAAAGCATACACATGGCTAACCATACAAATGACTTAACAAATGATTATTGGGTTTAAAACACATGCACTACCTATATATTTAAAATCGTACACATGACTTAACGAATGATTATTGGGTTTAACACACATGCACTACCTATATATTTAAAATCGTACACATGACTTAATGATGAATGTTGGGTTTCCAAAATAGGTTCTATGATGACTATTGGGCTTCCAAAAAGAGTTTCTGTACTAGTTAAGTGTCATTGACAAAACATTTTATGGACA